>NW_022597684.1:0-9331 GCF_009176505.1 Sitodiplosis mosellana
TTTTTGCCATCATATTCCATTTCATTTGGAAGATCGTTATTGGTATTGTTGCATGTTCTGACATATTCGAAGAATTTCTGTGGATCGCCATTTATCAATTGTTCCATCGCGAGTTTGTAGTTCCTAAAAGCAGAACGAGATTTCTTTTTATACGCACGACGTAGTTCAGCATGATTTTTTCTCGTTTTATCGGTCGTGTCAAACTTCTTCATTTTGTGCAATGTATTTACTCTGTTCTTCAAATTGATCAGTTCACTATCGAACCACTTCGGATGAATTTGGTGTTTTTTCGTTCTCGTTTCAACATTCGTATCAATTGCAGTGTTGACTATTGCGTAGAACTGATTAATTGCATCGTTTAAATCCATTCCGTTGAAAACATTGTTCCAGTTGGCATTATCGAAAAAATTATTGATCGATGTGTAGTCAGCATGTTTGAAGTCTTTGTATGTAATCACATCATCAGATTTGCTGTCAATTTTATCATGGATGACGACTTCGAGTGCTTGATGGTGTGTTTCATTTTTTGCTATTTTACTTTTGCTCATATTGCATGTGAACATGTTGGGCTCATTCGTCCATAGCAAATCCAACATTCGTTTGTTTTCATTGTGGTGAGTACATATTTGAAACAAACCCAGATCGTGACACGTATCAATAACAATTTTCTCTTTTTCGCTCACCACATTTACAGCAACCAGAGGGGCGAAACCGAACTGTCATCATCAATTACAACGCGGCTGTCAGAATAAAGTACAAATTAAATACACGCCAGACAGTCCTAAGTGCACCTTCGTAGAACGACTCGTTGAATTTGAACTACTATGTTTGAAAAAGACAACGTATTTTCGTGAACGTATGTTATTCATGGAGTGAATAAAAATGATAAAATCAAGTGGAAAATGAATATTTGTGTAAAATTATGTTGTTTCTTTATTTCCTATTTAAATGCAATGAATGATTTGGATGACACATCCACATTATCAAATTTAGAAAAATGTTTCCAACATGAACATATTTATCTAAGTTTTCTTTAGATTTGCTGATGTTCAAATGAATTTTGAAATCAATTAATTCAATTTTATCATTTTTTACGTTCGCTTCCTACAAAGTGAGCTTGAAAATGTGTTTCAGGAGCCATGGGAATAAAGTGGCTCCTTAAACACACAATGGCTTTGTTCCACCGAGTGCACAAATTTGTTCTACACATTGAACATGTCAGTAGATACTTAACCTCACTTTGTCAATCAAAAACAAGAAAAATGTAAGCAAAGAATTTCTGAGCAAAAAAAAGAAAGTTCATATTCTTTTTCGGTATTTTTTCAAACGTTTCTAAAATGTTATTAAAAATGGGTTTTCATATTAATACACTAGGTATATTTTTATAAATAATTGAAATATTTTTTAACCAGAATGCTTGAAATATGTACTCATGTACTTATGCATACTTTTAGCGCGTTCCGCAACGAATGACAACGACTACGCGGTCCCCGTTGTAGTTTGACAGTTCGGTTTCATGGCTCTGACAGCAACAGCCACTTCTGGATTTGGCTCAAAATTAATATCAGGATCATGGGCATGATTTGTGTTGCATGTATACCAAATCAGATTGGGCAGATTGAAATCACCTGATACAAGCAATACATCATTTTGATTTGCTTTTGATGCTACTTCACGCAATGCATTCATATGAGCTTTATAAACTTCCAACGGTGAATCTGGTCTTATGTAAACTTGTGCCAGTATCAAGTTTCTGCCGTTGCATTTTACTTTGGCCCATACTTGTTCAGCACCAAGATGTTCAGCTGTTCCGATACATTGCGGATTGAATGTCTTGTCGATTGCGATAAGAACACCGCCCCAGCCTTTTCTCTTGATACGCTGAAACTGTTCAGTGGCAGGTGATCTATCGCATCTGAATACTTCAAAGTTCGGCGGAAATATCTCTGATGAAGAAACATCTGCGTTGAGGTGCGTTTCGCTTAACATGTAAATTTTAAAAATCGCTGCTAAAACTTCAGATAAAAAATCAACTGATTTGTCTATACTTTTCACGCCGTTCAAATTATTACAGTATTGCGAGAAGCAAATCAGTTTCCTTGCAATTGGCAAGTTTTGATGGCTCGAGTATGGGTGAGAGCTTGTGAAAAGCAATTTCCAAATTTACATTTGCAATAGGCGAGTGTTGTGATGAGGCTCGGGGATCGAACCTGACTTCTTGCTTCAAATGAGAAACGGAGAAATAGTCTGGAGGTGAAGCAAAAGGGAAGTTTTGACTTGTTTTCGTGTACGAAGACGGTGGTAGGCGAGTTCCTTTAAAGGCAGGTGCTCAAAATTGTGGTTGAGATTGTGCAAAGGAGTGGTGAGAGCTCTTAAATATATTTAATTTGGACAAATTCGGGACGAATTGAGTTCAATCAGTGTTTAGAGACGATTGGAATATGAGATATCCATAAAATTGAACCGGTGATAAATCCCAGGAGAGCTGGGAGCATTGAGCGCCGATCGGGGCAGATTACGTTCGACGTAGAGAAAAAGGGTAATTTCGATGCAGAATACATGCTGTTGAAAAATGCCAAATTCAATTGTGATGAAATGTTGCTTTAAGCAGATGTGACACTGCGTGAAAGGAAGAGACTGAGTCATGCCAAAACAGGATGATGCAATCCGAATAAGGCTGTTATGAATATGCTGGAGACCAGTTCGTAATAAAGAAAATGCGACGTGAAATGTGAAAGACAATGAGGAGATTGTCTTTTGAGTACAAATGAGTCATGATGAGGTGACGAATCAAAGAAAACCTTCTTCGTTACCCACTGTGGAAGAAAAAAGGCAAGCACTGCTTCATATCGTGCGGTATGAGCAAGGGTTAGCATTTAGTGCTGAGATTCAAGCGATTAAATTGAAAAATGAGCTGTGCAATGCTCAAGAGGGCAAACAGGAAAGGGAATTTCCAAAAATGGGTTTGCTGGAGAAAAACAAGCTTTTTGGATTCGGATGGGCTCCTAAGAGTCGGTGGTCGACTCGATAAATCCAATTTGAATATGGAAATGAGACATCAAGTGATAATTCCCCAGAGCTCGCGATTAAGTGAACTAATAATGCACGAATCGCACGAATGTACCTTGCATGGGAATGTGCAGGTAATGGCCCAGTATATGAGAAGGGAATATTGGATTCCGAAGTTAAGGCAAAATTTGAGAGCATTCGTCAAGAAATGTGTGATTTGCATGCGGTTCGAACATACGTTTCAACAGCAACTTATGGGAGAATTGCCTAAAGAGAGAATAACAATGGGTGATCCATTTTCACAAGTAGGTCTTGATTATGCTGGACCAATAGAAGTGAAAGAATCTAGCAGGAGAAAGGCACCGCGAAGTGAATATTGGATTGCGATGTTTGTGTGCTTGAAAACAAGAGCTGTGCACATTGATCTAGTCAATGAATTGTCATCAGCTTCCTTTTTGAATTGTTTACTGCGATTTTGCGCCAGGAGAGGCACCCCGAAGAAAATATTTAGTGACAACGCAACTACCTTTGTTGGATCACGCAAAGAGATAGAGATTGCGTACCAGAATTGGAATACGAAACAAGTGAGAGAAGAATTGGATAAGCGAGGGATCGAATGGAGATTTGCGACGCCAGCTGCGACTCATCAGGGAGGAATTTATGAGGCAGCTATTAAGTCAATGAAACATCACTTGAGGAGAGTGATTGGCAAACAATGTTTTACAAATGAGCAATTGCAAACATTGTTATGTGAAATTGAAGCGATATTAAATTCGCGATCAATATATCCATTGAGTGATGATCCAATGGATTACGAAGTGATAACTCCAGGCAGTTTCCTAATAGGAAGGCCATTTGTGCTACCCCCTCCTATAGAAGCTCCAGCGAATACACCATTTGTGACGAAAAGATGGTTGAAGGAGAGAGATGAGATGAAGGAGACAATTTGGAAGAGTTGGGCAAATGATTACCTAAACACTCTTCAAACTCGCAAAAAATGGAGATCTGAAAGCGATAACGTGAAAATTGGTCAAATGGTTGTGATAAAGGATGAGAACCTGCCACCAGCATATTGGCTTCTGGGCAGAGTGATTGAGGTGAAATTAGGATCGGATGATTTGGTTCGATCTGTTGTAGTGAAAACACCCAAAAGTGAATTGGCAAGACCAATAGAAAAAATATGTGTTTTTCCCGTTGAAATGAGTAAGTGAGTTGCTTGAAGCGATTGTTTTGAGCGAAGCTCAACGGGGCAGTGTATCGGGCAACCCGACTTTGTGACGTTCGAAAACGTGAGTGCTGCGTGAATGAGCCGCACAGCAAAACGAGTGTATACATACGAAGCTCAGAGCTGCTTCGTGTCAGTCGAATGCGAGACTCGGTCGAGTGAAGACCAACAAAGGGAACACAAAGGGAACACAAAGGGAAAAGAGAATATGATTGGTTGAAGCGAATGCAACCAATTGGGAAATAAACGGCGTCTATGTGAAAGACGCCAACCCAAAATAAGCAATGCGTTTTATTTCAATGCGCTTTATTTTCAGTCAAGTTAATAAGAAAAAATTGATCCAAAGGTAAGTTCTCTCGATCCGAAACAGATATCCCTTTGGTAAACTCCTCTGAGTGCCCAGATTACAAAGTCTTTCTGAACCGATTCAATTTTATCAATTTATGACTGGTGATATGGATGCCACACCACACTAGCATACTCTAATTTCGATCTAACTAATGCAAAGTACAGCATTTTAGCCGAAGCTAACGTAAATTTATTTTTTAGCGTTCGCTTAATGCACCGTGTGCGCTAGCTACTATCGTATCAATGTGATTGGCGAATGTGAGTTTAACGTCAAATATGACACCTAAATCTCTGTGAAGCTCGATTCTGTCGAATTTATGCTGCCCATTGTTTATCGTGTATTCATATGTTCGGACCATGATGTTTTTCGCATACGTCATGACGAAGCATTTCTTCAGATTCAGGTGGAGCTTGTTGAGCCTACACCATTCGTGCAGTTGATCAATGGCTGTCTGGAATAATCGGGCATCATTTGGTGACTTGATTCTCAAAATGAGCATCAAATCATCTGCGAACAACAAAACAAGTGCATTAGTTACATGTTCAACAATGTCATTAATAAAAATAATGAAGAGACAAGGCCCCAAGATACTTCCAGCTGGTACTCCCGACGATACAGTGAAATTTGACTAGTCTGCGCCCAAAACCGAATCTTGCCAGCTTGTACAAAAGCCTTTGGTGATTAACTCGATCGAACGCCTTCTCGAAGTCGGTGTACAGTACGTCTGTTTGACATTTCACAATCATTGAATCCATGGTGTACTTTACCATTTGCAGCAAACTCGTTGATTTGACCGATTTTTTACAAAGCTGGTTATGGATGACCTTGCCGTTCACAAATGCTTGCAATTTATTGTAAATAATACCTTCGAACACTTTCGCTATCGTCGGAATTATAACAACTGGCCTGTAGTTCGATGCGTTGCTTTTTTTCCCGGATTTGAAAATCGGTACTATTCTTGAGTTTTTCAAATTGCTCGGTACTATTCCCGCTTGCAGTGACTTGTTGAGCAATTTTGTCATTGGCGTTTTCAGTGAGTTTGCACATTCTTTCAGTAATTTTGGTGAGATACCATCCGGGCCAGGTCCCTTGTTTACTTTCATTGACAGTAACGCCTTCAACACATCGGTCTCGTTCAATTCAAAATCGAACGCGTTGTCGTCGCATTCATTCAGCAGACTGTCGATCTCAATCTCGTCACTCGGTGTGTATTGGTTTTCGAAGAAATCCGCAAACAACTCCGCTTTCGATGCTTCACTCTTCGCCGTTTGATTATTGTATTCAACAATTGATGGAATTTCACTTCGCTTGCGCCTATCGTTCACAAATCTCCAGAAATGTTTCGGGTTTGATTTAATGTCCGACTGTATGCGAGCGATATATGACTGGAACAACTGACCCTGTAATGTTCCGAAGGAATCAGTGATACTGTTATAATCGTCGAAATTGCCTGTGACTCTACTCCGTTTGAATGCCTTTCTCCGCAAATTATTCAAACGCTTAAGCTGTTTGTTTTATCTAGATAATGTCGAGATAATTATCTATATTTTGTTGAAAAAGATAAGATTATCTTATCTTATCTTTATCAGCAGCCTATTTCACCAAATGTTTTCATGAAAAGTTTTCATGAGATTTTCTTCACAAGTTTTTTTGGTGAAACAAATGTATCTAAATGTAGCAATGAGAAAATTTCAATAGAAACGTGAAAATATTCTCATTTTTCTGACATTATTTTGAGCGCAAATTTTAAATTTCCATTTATTTTTGAGCCGACCATGATGTGATCCCACATTTTTGAGAAAAAATCTCGAAATTTCAAGTTGGCGCTCAAAATAATGTCAAAAAATGAGAATATTTTCACGTTTTTATTGAGATTTTCTCATTGCTACATTTAGATATATTTGTTTGACCAAAAAAACTTGAGAAGAAAATCTCATGAAAACTTTTCATGAAAACATTTGGTGAAATAGGCTACTGATCTTCTAGTTAGATAAAAGCCTATTGAAGGCATTACACTTTTGATGGTAAGTGTCTTGGCGGAAAGTTATTTTTTCTCGAAAATAATGGGAGTCTTCCCAGTCAAAAACTTTGAAAAATGATTTTTTGAGGTACCTCCCGAACAACAAATGATAATTTGGCATGAAAAACGTAACTTTTGTTACCCTAAATATGCAATTGTTGGAGGTACCCTAAATATGCATTTTTCAAAGTTTTTGACAGAGAAGACTCCCATTATTTTCGAGGAAAAATATCTTTCTGCCAAGACACTTACCATGAAAAGTGTATATTTGACGATTTTTGGAAGAAAAGTCGATTTTTTGAGAGTTGAAGTCGAACCAGTCGATTATAAGGCTAGAAATATGTGAAAACATCACTCGACTTGGTCATGTCGGTAATCAAAATGTTCATGGGGGATCATACTAGAAGTCCAAAGGTGTCAAAGGTAAAAATTGTTGGCTCTATAGTGTGATTGAGCCATGGAACCGAAGCTCATAAACGTCATTCGCTCATTTGTTTTGAAACAATCGTATATTTCGAAACTAAAACCATAAAAAATGTATAAAATGATACTAGAAATCAATTCTACGTCAAAAATTAGGTGGATATAGTCCCGTATTAGGTCACTATACGATGGTTTTCTATGCCATAGATGTGATTTTTTGTCAATCTTTCAACCGACCGATAGTTTTATGAAGAAATGTCGATTTTAGAGCAAATTTGTAGGAAAACCGGTATTAAAGTGTTCCGAGACCCATATTTTTTGACGAAAAAATGGTAGTTGTCGAAGACAAAAACATCGTAAGTGGCCATTTTCGACCATTTTTCTAACATCACTGATAAAAAAATTTGAAAAACATTTTTTTTCCACTATATGAGGTTTATCTGGGCTCGCCAGCAACTAAAATCTGACTTTCATGTGTTGAACCGTACATTTTTTCGTTACTACAGTGTTCTAGGCAGAATAAAGTGAATCAAATAGATTTTAAGGTCATAAGTTTCAAAACAACAAATTTATAATATCATAACTTCTCGGCTTTGTATACAAAAATCAGTTTTTTTTCACCAAAAATTCAATTGCCATGGTGGTTTCGAATACATTGTTCAAGCCGAATATTCATATCAAATCTCACATCAGATTCATTGAAGACGGTCTATGAAACTCGAAGCATAAAGCCGAAATTGAAAATTTTCAATAATTTGAATTATTGGAGACATGAAAATAAAAAGAAAAGGAAATAATCTGTTTGTTTTGATGAATGATGAGTCGAACAAACGATTGAGAATAAAATATCAATCAAAATTTGAACGAAAATGTAAAAAAAAATGTCAAAATGTTCCGTAAAATTCAAATGTTTTTCATTCAAAACCCACCCGTTCTACTTATTAAGCCTTCGTTTATCTTAAAATTTATCTAAAATATGATAATGATATTTGGAAAAATATGAAGAAAAGGTAAAGATAAGATAAATCCGCAAAATGAATTTTTCATCTAGATAAGATAAAAGATAATATCTTATCTATCTTATCTGGTTATCTCATCTTAAGATATTATCTCAAGCAAACACTGGTTTAGCTATATGTGGTTTCAAAGCTGACCTCCACAGCTAAGAATTGTGTGCTATAGGATATATCTAGGACGTTTGGTTGAGAAATTATAGCTCTTCAAGTGATGACTCTTCGATTTTTGCGAGCCTAAAGAACGAGGAGAACGGTTGCATTCTTGACAACTTTGACATTTTGATGTACACACACATATAAAAACGTATGGCGGATTGAAAAACGTCACCAATGAACTAAACTATCACTTGGTGTAGCAAGTTCATTGAATGTGTGAACGGGTGGCAATATTCGATGACTTCAAAATCATATGAAAAACCACACAAGTGTTGACAGTGCAAACTCACGATTTTTTCGAAATATTTCTTTGGAAAACAAATCGTGGATGAAGCCTAGGCTTTCCAGAGCCCGAATATCAACAATAAAAGAAAATAAATGAATATAATTCCCAAACAAATAATGTATATAAAATGTATGGCGTTTCCAATCTCACCACTGTTCACCACAATCAGTCAAAGCATTAATGTGAATGACGCATGACAAAGTGACTTTGACAGCACACGCATATGAATTGTTGTCATGTTTTCAGTCGGAAATGTCAATGCAAAATCTCCAGTATCCAGTTTCACTCTACTTTATCCTCTCTGGTGATTATGCATGCCATCGCATAAAAAAGTTGTTGGGTCTGAAAGACGTCAAATTGAGCGGATGTTTTGACACCTATGAACAGCGTGAAACCCGTGATGATAGCGGGGAAGAAACCAACAGTGACACCGACACGAATTCGTAAGACTCGGAAAAACCATCGCGTAAAAAACATGAAACAGTCGAGGACGAATATGAAGCAAAGTTTCCGAAACCGATGGAGGGGGAGATGTTCGTAAAAGCAACGATACCGAGAGGACATGCAGAAGTGTTCATAAATCATCGCTTCGAACAATCCGAAATGCCGAGCTTAGTTCCGTATCGTGCTGATCGTATACGGGGTAGAGGAAAATTTCCGGGCGATGTCGCACCGATCATCCGAAAAGGTCGAGAAATCAAACAAAGTACCGAAAGCATTGCGCAAAACGACAGCACGAACATCGATGACGAGGATAAAGCTGTCCACGGACAAGAAGTTGTCCGTCCGTCCGTCCGAAAAAAATGAAAATTTTCGACGGACAAATTTTGTCCGTCCGAAAGTTCGG
>NW_022597685.1:0-6123 GCF_009176505.1 Sitodiplosis mosellana
CGGTTGCGATCGGTTCAAGAAGAATATTCAACGGATATAACTTTCGAATCTGACATACAGTGTTTGTTATATGTCATCATAGTTCACTTGCTAGGACCAGTTGGCGTTGGCAATGCGAGCATGGGAGTAAACATAGTGTCGATTTAACATTGCTGTGTTGTTAGGGTTTTATTCAACGGGTTCGTAACTTTTGACAGTTCCCATTTAATTCCATACATTTGCGGCGTCGACGCGCCACTCACAATTAGAAAAATGCATATGCACATACGTATTATTTATTTTTATCAAATTTCATGTCAAACTGTTATGAACTGTCCGTTTTTTATACTGTTTCAATTTTTTATTCGCAGCTACACGGTCAAAACTCTCCAGCCCGTCGTTGCGGGCAGAAAGCCTTGAAAATTTGTACATTTTTAGTGCTTAATTGGTGCTAATTAGTGCCGCTAATTTTAGAATTGGTGCTTAACCTGATATGTCGGAATAAATTTTTGATTTTGGGGGTTAGGGGATGAAAAAACATTTTTGACAGGGGACATTCAAATCAAAAACTGACAATGCGAATATTTAGTGCTTAATTGGTGCCCGCGAAATGGACTTGTTTCGGGGATTTTTGAAAGGGGGTGGGGTAATAAATCAGGGGAGATTTTTTAGTGGTAGAAAAATGCAACCCGACGCTATGCCTTCTTACGTCAACGCCAACTGGTGCAAGAACAAGTACTACAAGCACAACGTACGTCAAATTCAAAAGCTTGTATACAAATATATACATGTGTCAATTGCGTATTGAGCGGTTTTCTGTTCTCAAGAAATATTTTGGGTTTATTTTTATTAAAAAGCGCGAATATTTTTTTTTTCAATGCAAGAATTTAATCTTGTTATTTTAAAACGTAAAATCAAACATTTTTCTCGTGTTTTTGCGTGCTTTTGTCAACACAAGAGTAACTTAAGAATTACGAACAAATGTCAGTTCATTTGTTGACGTTCCACGTTCCGATTGTTTCAATGACAACATGAAGTGACATTTGTCGCAGTTATTCATGTTGATGAAAACACGTGAAAACACAAAAATTTTATTTAATTTTATATTTTCTAAAATATTAGAATATTGTTTTTTTGAGTTTTTCTCTTCAAGTGATTGCTATATTTATACAAACGTGGTATTTCATTGTGTGGTTTGTGTTTGTTTTGGTTTGTTTATTGGTTGATTCATGTTGACACAATGATTCTAATAGTGATATGCTGTGCAATTGAGGCTTGAAATATTTTTTTTTCTCCTTTGGAAAAAATATCAATGGAGTAAGAGAGATATCAGCGTAATGCAAGCAGATTTTAATGTTTTTATGTGAAAGAACTACTATTCAAAACAGGCAATAACAGTATACCCAACGTATAAGCTTTTAATACTATTGGTATACAACGGTTCTATTACATGTTCTTGCACCAGTTGGCGCTTCTGGGCTCATTTATATGAGAACTATCAAGAAGGCGCAGTGTCGATGCAACCCTAATTGTACACATAATTAGTGCCTACTTGGTGCCCGCGATCGATATACAGGGTGGCGCAGAATAACTGTCCTCTTTTTTCACATCGCACGTTCTTATATACAATGTATTGCGATTCACCCGGCATTGTACCGTTGTGCCCAAGAAACGTCGAAATTGGACCATCCGTTCATGAGTTATGACGATTTAAAAAATTTCTTTGTCCGTCCGTCCGTCCGTCTGTCCGTGTCAATTTAAAAAAATTGAGTGGGCATGGTCTTATGGGCAGAAGATCAGAAAATTGTCACCTGGCCTTGCACGAATCGGTCATTTCCTCGAAAACGGCTCCGACCATTTTTTTAAAAATTCTCTGGAATTTAGCCCTAAGTTAGAGCTAAAATTTGACACATAATTTATATCCGGGAAAACTCTGTTTTTCGAGATATAGCCATTAGAAGTTGGAAAAAACATGAAAAATCGACAAAAATCAACTAAAACTCATTTTTGTTGCCGTTAACAATGGCACAATGACAAAATCATAACCAAAGTGTTTTTGCGTTCAGATGAATAAAATTCCTTCAGATACAAGCCCCTCACCAAGTCTTTTTATTCCACGCAATCAACAAAAAACACAAAAAAGTAGTTTTCATGAAAAAATCAAAAAAATTCATCATGATATAGTGATGGAAGGAGCATGATGTATTGATGAAATAAACACAGTTGTTTGATGTCTTTGGATGATTGATAAGTTGGGTACTTTTCTATGAGAGGGCGGCACTTATATATAATCCTGATGGTTTTTGACAAGTACCATCCTTCATGAGACAGCTGTCAAAATTGCAGACAAATCGGACCATTAGCTCATGAGTTATAGCACTTTGAAGCAACAAACCTCCGAACATTTCTATGGGTGAGATTGAGAGTGGAGTATGTTTTTTCTTCGATTCATATTTTTGAAAAGGCGAGTATGTTTTCTGATGATTCTGTTGGCGTTAAAGTAGAGTATGTTGTAGTACCGTCTAGCCTCCGCGGTCTTCATAGTTTTCGCGCAACTGATAAAAGATAACAACATGGTGTCTTCGGCAAAGTTGTAGTACTTGAGGTCTTCTATAACTAAGCTGAAGACAGTTATCTCTTATCTCTTATCTCTTATCAGTTGCGCGCAAATCGCGCACATAAAAAAGCAAATTTTATATAAAACTTTTTTTTCTTATCATTTTTCGCGTTTTTGGCGGAACTGATAAGCGATAAGAGATAACTGTCCTCAGTGATGTTATAGAAGACCTTGAGTGCTACAACTTTGCCGAAGACACCAAGTTGTTATCTTTTATCAGTTCCGCGGAAACCGTGAAAAACCGCGAGGACCCGCTAAAAACGAACATACTCGCTTTTAACCATTTTTAAGTCGACAGAAACTTGCTCTTCTCTTTCGTAACAAAGTCAATCAAACATACACTACTCTCAATCTCACCCATAGATTTGTGAAATCATGGAAAAAAAGTGAATTTCGTGTGTTGATTAAACACTATTTTTTGCGTGGAAAAACCATCGCCCAGACCGAAGTGGCGCTTAAAAAGTATTATTCGGACTCTGCTCCATCTCATAAAATGGTACACAAGTGGTTTACTGAATTTAAATGTGGTCGTATGAGCACCGAAGACGCAGCTCGCTCAGGTCGTCCAAATGAGGTGACTACTCAAGAAATGATCGACAAAATACACGATCTGGTGTTAAATCATCCGAAAATGAAAGTTCGTGAGATAGTAGAGACTGTAAACGTCTCATATGAACTTAACATATTGCATGAACATTTGCATATGAATAAGCTATGCGCAAGATGGGTGCAGCGTGTGTTAACCATTCAACAAAAACGGATTCGTGTAACCACTTCTGAAGCCAATTTAGCCCATTTTAAGCGCAACCCGAGTGAGTTTTTGCGTCGATTAGTGACAATGGATGAAACCTGGATCCACCACTACACTCCAGGGTCCAGACAACAGGCTAAAGAGTGGACGGTTCACCGCCGGCAAAGCGACCAAAGACGCAACAATGGGCTGGGAAGGTTATGGCCAGTGTGTTTTGGGATGCACACCGTATAATCTTCATCGACTACCTGGGGAAGGACGACTACTGGCGCATATTATGCTGCATTGTTGGATCGATTGGTGGTCGAAATCGCATCGAAACGGCCCCATATGAAGAAGAAAAAAATCCTCTTTTTGGACAATAATACACCGTCGCACACATCGATGATTGCAATGGCAAAAAAGAACGAATTGGGCTTCGAATTGGTTCAACACCCACCATATTCGCCAGATCTAGCCCCCAGCGATTACTACCTCTTCCCAAACCTCAAAAGATGGCTATGTGGAAGACGTTTTTACAACAATGAGGAGGTCGAGTTCGAAACAGATAGCTGTTTTGGGTCTTTGGACAAATCGTACTATTTGGGTGGTATCTAAAAGTTGGCAAATCGTTGAATTGAATTTTTACACACGCTCATAAGTCTGCTTTCCTACCTACGCGCTGATTTTGCTTTATTCAAAAAGGCGACAATGCTGGTTTTTAACTATTATTATTATTATTGTTCTGCACCATACAGCGTTTCTTCGCCAGAGGTGGTTTATTTGGTATAAATATTTGGTTGCATATTTACAATATTTATAATATTTTCATTTACTTCTTTAGTTTCTCCAAGTTCTAATTCTTCTAAAATAATCGGTTATTCTCTGTTTGACAGTATCTGTACTAACATTAAAATGAATTTACGCACACGTACCGATACTCATGGTTCACTGCTGCTGCTCAAACATTCATGATTCACTTTTGCGTGTTTGCTGTTTTATGTTTCGTTTCAGAATGTTTATTCCTGTATTGCCATTTTCATTCTCACAGCCTCATATGTTTGTGTTTATTGTCAATTGAAATTCACATATACGTATCACATGTGAAGTCTTATGAGAATTCATATGAACGGGAATCACATATGATTCAGGGTTGCTATCAGGGCTCATTTTTTGAAATGAAATTCCGATATTTTTTCCGGACAATTTTCAACTAATTTTTTTAAAAAATTTGTCACGTTTGTAAACACAATGTTTGTTTACATTGAATTTTTTTCGCACGCGCACTTGCATATCTATTTATGTGCTCTGTTGCTATTGATGATTCACGCAAATCATCTGTCAATCGATGTTGTGCAAGTTTTCGTCCCACATTGAAATTGCGTGCAATTATGAATCGTAATTTATCGATGGAAATAAAATCGCGAATCGTTTCATTGAGGCTATACACCTCATTAACATTCGCACAAATAGCAGTTCAGTGCGATTGCAGCTTAGGTTAAATATTTTTTCTCGTTAAATATTGAATATTGAATGCGATGTTGAATAATTAATTTAGGTGACAACTGCCAAATATTGGTGGAAGAGGCACGAAGATGATGGCGACCTAAATGTGCGCCCACGATCGGGTTGACTCAGTGTTTTGAGCGCAGAACAAGAAGCGGAGATTGTCGATCGCATTACCGTAAATCCATTTTTAACCGCTGTCAGTTTTTCTCGTGAATATGGCGTGAGTGCCCCCGTGATTTCGTCACTTTTTCGTCGTCATGGATTAAGATGTCGAATCGCTGCAACTGAACTTCGCCTCACTCCTGAACACCGAATCAATCGTATTGCATTCTGCCAGGTCATGCTCGAACAATGGGATGAAAATAGACTTGAGTCTATTGTCTTCAGTGATGAAAAAACCTTTTCCACTGATCCTTTCTGGCAAACAAAATGCTATCGTAAAGACGGAACGAGATACGACCCAGAAAATTTGGTGGTGAAGGACAAAAGTGGGCACATTACCCATAATTATTGGGGCGCCATTGGAATCGAAGGCCCAGTAACACCTATTGTGCGAATCCTCGGACGATTAACTGCGCCCAAATATATAGAATTGTCAAATCATATGTCTGTCCAATGATGAACCGATTTGAAGACAATGGCGATCGACGCATTTTTATGCAAGATAATGCGCCCCAGCATACAGCCGGTGACACGATGGCTCTCTTCTCCCGTCAGCGGTTTGAATTAATGGAATGGCTACCGAAGAGCCCAGATCTCAATCCCATCGAGAATGTCTGGTCCAGGATGGTGTATGGTTGGCCACAAATTCATCCAAGGAATGATGAAAATTTGCATGCTGCTGTTGTAGAGCGTTGGAGAAGTGTTGGCGAAAGAGAGCGTAAGATTTTTTGAACAGCACACAAAACATTCTGAATAACACAATTGAATGTGTTATTTTAATTGTTTCCAGAAATGTTCCGTAATTTATACCGATCGCTACGAAATCGATTCCAAGAAGTCATCGACAACGAGGGACATACGATTTCATATTATTTTTATTTTTTTATTTTTTCATTTATTCTTGTTTTTCCGAGCCCGCAATAAACATTCAAAATAATGCCCTGCAAAAAAATCACGCAGCCCTTGTTTCATATTACACAGCCCTGAACGCCTGTAGCAAATGTTATCACTTCGAATATGCATTCACACTCAAACACTTGAGCGACATTCGAAAGAAGAAATACACACAAACGTGTGACGATTCAATTGTTCCCCTTAATCGCTGTTCTTATTCCATTCGTTTCTT
>NW_022597686.1:0-5149 GCF_009176505.1 Sitodiplosis mosellana
ATGAATATTTTTTCAGTGGCATTCACCGAATATTACAATGTATGGTCTTGAAGAGTACTAAAAAGTTGCCACAGACACTATTGCTCTACTTCGAGTCGTTGAGAAGTTATAGGACTTCAAAAATTTTGCAAAAAATTAGAAAATAAAATGGCTTTAATGAATAATTGAGGCTTTGTCTCAAAAATATAAAAAATTCAATGTAACTAGACTCTACTAGAATTTATGTCTCGCCGGTTTTTCGTTTTTTTTTTCTCAATAAATGGTTCTATATTTTTATTTTTAATACAAAATGTTCATCTCGACGCAAAACTTAAGCTCCAAACTCATATTTCCTGTAAATTATCAAACAGGTTGTGTGACTTGGCACTATCGGTGACTAGTGAAATACTTAGATTTGAACATACACGTATGCTTACATATTAAGTAGCCTCATCAACTAAGGCGATATACTTCGAAATCAACGAAGTCACAATGGAAATTTCTCCGAAGTTCTTATTATATTGATATTGCTGAAGGTGTCACCATTCACTTGTCAATACAGGGCTTTCATATATCTTGGCGTATGGTATAAGCATTGCCAAAATGCCCCTTAAGCTGTTCACAGGTAGAAAAGGCTCCTGAATATCGGCGACATTTGAAATTCTCCGAATTTAAGTAGGGTAAATAACCTGAGTAGAAAACTTGCACAAAATAACTGTATAAAAATCCAGCCGTTTAATGCTTGAAATCATTACGTGCTTGAACTTTCGAACAACAACACAAATAATTGTGAAATTATTTTTAATATTCGACAAGTTGAAACAGCAAAAAAGAAAAATAATTTACTGCATCGTCAGCAAATCAAAACGTAAAAAAACATCATAGAAAAATCACAGAGAGAAATCCGTGTTTAGTTAAAAATCCAGTGATATTGACGAAATAATGACAAATCAAGGAGCGACAGTGGAACATCAAGTGTTTTTACCGGTGGTTAATCGTGAGGTCACTCATGAGCCCATGCCTGGGTACCGGTATAATTCGAAATTGTCGTATGTAAAAGAAGAACAACAATTTTACTGTAGGCATAAAGCATTATTGGTCGGTGAAGTGTACAATTGCTATGTGAAAGGATGTCGTCGAAAATTACATTTTCGCAATGGCAAATGCTTTCTTGCCGGATATGGATTGCATGATCATCCGAATCAGGCCGAAATGTATATCAATTTACGTGCGCTAAATGAAATGAAACGAATCCTGCGAAGTGTCGAGAACCGTTTACGCCCAAAACAAGTGTTCGATAGAGTGATGAAGAGGTATGTTTATTTTTCATTTCAATCGTTTACTTTTTGTGTATATTTGCAATTAAAACCATTTTTTTTTCACTCAATCAGGTATCCAAACAGCAATCTTTCGTTCCGAAAATATGAAAACAGTTTGCGTGAACATGCGAAAAAAGGAGCACAAAATGAACCAGAAGAAGCTGTTCCTGATACAGCTGAAGCCACATTGGTGAACGACACAGCCAATCGCAATGAAATTGATGACATCCAGGATCAAAACGTAACCAACGCAACAATATATACTGATTATATCGAACCAATTGAACCGGCAACAGACGACAAATCAATTGAGTTGCAAGATACGAGCCGAACCGACGTGAACAGAGCCCTTGCCAAAACAAGGCGCGATCCATCAGCAACATACACATGTGTGGAAATTTTTGATGAGCCAGCAGCTGAAAGTACAAATATTGCAATCAATTCGACTGAAGCATCGACCACCTGTGTACGAATCGCAAAGACAGCCAATGATCTACGGAATATGCAGAATTCAAACGGTAAGTGTAGTCAAATTAAATCAGTATTGCTTGAAATGGTGGCAGGAAAGTGAAATTAACTAAGAAACTACCTGCTTCATGCCATCGTATACCAAATAATCTACTTATTTCTCCCATTTTTTAGCAAATCACCTAATAACTTTCTTCAAATCCTCATTCACAGAACCAAATAAATCAGACCAAATACGGGGAGAAATGGATGCTGATTCGACATTGGTATCGTTGCAACTTACGGTGAAGAAAAACGACAAAAATTGGACATTGTCTTCAACACCTCAGCAACGGGCCAACGAGAAATTCATTCGCGAAATTCCAGCGACAACAAACGTCCGGCGAGCGCATTTGACTACGTACGACATTATCGATCAATCTTATGAACCTATAGATCAAAGCTCATTGATTGCGATGAATTCGACTAAAGCATCGACGACCTGTGTACGAATCGCAAAGACAGCCAATGAACTACGGAATATGCACAGTTCAAAAGGTAAGTGCAGTCGAATTAAATTGAATTTGAGACGGTCGAAATATTTGGAAATGAGCGATTACTGAAAATTTCCGTTAAATATTCCGTTTAACTCATTTCGTCTAAAATTACTAAAAAAAAACGTACTTTTTCCAGCAATTATCCTAATGAAGCTCTCCAATTTTTTATTTACAGAAGCAAATGAACCACCAGCACCGGAGAGAAGCATTGCTGATTCGACATTGATACCGTCAGATGAGCAATTTATGGCTGACGTAGGTGATAAGAATTCAACGTTACGTTCACCATCTCAACGAACAAATAAGAGATCCCATCACGAAATTTCATCGACATCAAAGGATAAATTTCTTATGATGCGCATAAGCGAAGCAGACGTTAATCGACTAATTAAAAGAGGACACGTTCGGTTTGTTCAAGGGCAATTTCAGTACCACGAGCCAAATCTACCATAATTCCACACTTAATCGGGTATAATGTCTCAACCAATTCTTATATTCGATTTAATGATGAGCTGTGCAAATGTATTGGCATTGGATATACAGTTTAGATTTGAATTTTTTGTTTCTTTCAATGTATCCATATAAACACCGCAAAGGCTCAATACACAAATCGTACACGTAAGCATCACACAATTGTGCTATTTCACTTAAATGTACGCTGTGTATCTATTTGTGGTAACATTGTAGCAAATAATTAAAATGCAAAATTCGACACATCTGTTGAATTCGGTCATAGCTCATTCCAATATACTCTCATATTCTTCACTTTATGTCAAATACCAGAATAGGAAACGAAATTCTGCAAGTACCAAACGTTTGTGCTTCGTTAGACTTGGAAACCATTAAATTTTCAGCCACCCCAGATGTACCCTAGGATACCTAGCCAATGAAAAACCTTCAAAAAATCGAACTTTTGTTCGAGAGGTACCCAAAATTGGCTACCCAGGTGGGTTTTATCACTCCCACTCGATTTATTTCATCAAATTAATAGGGGCCCAGGAAAAACATAGCACCCGCTAACCTACCTCTTTCGTATCAAATCGGTATAATAATTCAAAATTTCTTGCATTTTTTTTTGTTCTTAATTTTGTTAAAAATCGCGCTTTTGTATGAGAGTTTCAAATCACTCCTTCGCTCATTCATGTGGTTCTATAGATTCGAAGGGCTGCCATATAAATACAATGTAAAAGAAAGACTCGTTATGATTTTGGTCAAGAAAAATGTGGTTATTTTAAGTTGTATTTTTTTCAACTAGTTACATTTTGTTCCAATTTTTTCAGTATTCAGACGACAATAAAGACAATCAGACGTTTTATTTCATTTGAATACCCAACAATGTTGGGCCAATATCAAGATTCTCGGAATCATAATACAATTTTCCATAAAATACATGAACGTACTGTTGTTTTTTTCTGAAAATTCTTATAAATTTCCTAGGCAAAATCTGAATAAAAGCTGACCGCTATGAAAACGGTGCGGAAAAGTTCGTCTTACGGAGGTAAGACTATTTATTCCAATCGCGTACGGTGTTGTAAATAATAATCGAATTCGTCTTCAATGTTTCTTCAATGTCTAGTTTTTTCATAGACATTCCTAATTCAAGCCGATTGCGTTTAAAATATGTGAATGGCAAAGACTTTGACTCAAAGTCAATGTTTTCAATTTATATCTTTGTTGAAATTTTCTATTTGTTCTTTTAGAAAAAAAATTAGCGCCACTAAATGAGTCAATCAACGAAAACATCATTCGCGCAAAAAAAAGAAGATAAATCCGAATTATCTGTACCAGAACGACATGCGATGCGGCACCAATGCGACTATTTGTACAAACTCTATTGCTCTACATAACATCGATACGACTGTATATCAGCCCGGCTAACAACACATTGTTTTGGCAGCATATACCAAAGCAATGTTTCGAACGCGTGTGTTCGCAAATGTTCGAATCTTACTGTAGTTTATAGCAAGCTTTTGCGTTGAACAATACAAATCGTTGCTAGTGGAATAGTCAATACTCGAAACGAATATTATTTCGAGTATTCACGGGATTTTTTTTCCAATTTTCAAACAGTTCAATTAAAAAAGTAATTAGATCAGGAAAATTAACCCAATTTTTGTTGTTAATTGATAATTTTGACGATTTTTTTTCTATTTGGAGCTGAAATCAGTATGAGTGCGGATGCGCATTCGTACGGAGCTGTGTGTGAATAAACGAGAACTGGTTTGAAGAATATGCGAACGCATAGTAATTTTTGCGAACATATATTCTATACAGCTCCGAATATTTTGACGCTGATCCGCGTTTACAGCAGCGAATCGAAAAAAAATATTTCAAGTGTAGAGAGTTTAGATTTTAAACTTGAAAAAGTTTTAAGCCTCATTTTTTTTAATTCTATCAAAATCGAAGTTAGTGATTTGAAGGTCATAGTCAGAGATGACTGAAGCGCACCGAGTGACTGAGCAGCGGCCGCACCTGAATTTGTGTGCGTCAAACATGCTCAGTACTTATAACACGACCGAAAACGAGTAGTTTTCTTTTCAAAATGCGCCGGAAAGTGCGCTAGAGCGAACCCGAGCACTTGTGTTGTTTTTGCTTTTTTCACCATTCTATTTTCCCAAGCGCGACTCCACACTTAGCTTCTAAATGTGACACCGTAGTAAGTGTGGGCATACGTTTTGCGAATAAGCGACAAAGAGAATGGAAACAAGTGCGCGTGTGGTAGTGAGTAGCCTGATGCGATGCTTCTCAATGTAGCGACTAATACACGCGCACTTGTTTCCATTCTCTTTGTCGCTTATTTGCAAAACGTATGCCCACACTTACTACGGTGTCACATTTAGAAGCTAA
>NW_022597687.1:0-1526 GCF_009176505.1 Sitodiplosis mosellana
ACGATGTGAAACGATGAATTACTAATGTTTTCAGTGATTTCAAGCCATTTCACGAGTTTTCGAACATTATTGTGTCAGCTGTAGGGTGAAATTTGGCCGAATGGTAGTGGCGCCGGCCAAGCGAAGATCTGGCGCCACTGGAAACGAATTTTTTGTGATAAATCTTCATGTTGAGCTATATGATCGTGAAATAGCATAAGTATATAACAAAACTAAATGAAAACATTTAAAATTTTCTGTGAAATTTGCGAAAATTAGGCCAAAATATGGCCAACGACCAGCTTTTGGCGGCTCTTTATTCACGAAAGCGGCCATTTTTCGGAGACGTCGGAATCAGTTTACGTTCAATTTGATAATTATAGTATGAATTAGGTCTTATTCTAAAATTTTAATATAGTTTTAACCATTTCTAACAAAGTTTAACATGTAGAGAGACCACTTAATAGTCCATGAACAAAAATTGGCAATAATTAGAAATGGAAGGCAAATGAAATTCAGACTATTTCCACTCCTTAGTGGTACACCGTTAAATTTATGATTAATCAAGATTGAAAATGAAGTAATTTATAGGAAGTAGTATGATAATATGCACAAATATAAATTTTTTAATCAAAAATTGTCATAAAGGGAAAGCCAAACTTTTCATCAGTTGCGAATTTTTGTTCATGGACTATTACGTGGTCTCTCTACATGTTAAACTTTGTTAGAAATGGTTAAAACTATATTAAAATTTCAGAATAAGACCTAATTCATACTATAACTATCAATTTGAACGTAAGCTAATTCCAACGTCTCCGAAAAATGGCCGCTTTCGTGAATGAAGAGCCGCCAAAAGCTGGTCGTTGGCCATATTTTGGCTTAATTTTCGCACATTTCTCAGAAAATGTTAATTGTTTTCATTGACTTTTGTTATATACCAGTGATCGAAAAATGCTCACTCAGAGCAATTCATCACTCTTTTAAATGAGCAATGCATTGCTCGTGTGCTGTTGTGCACATACATGAATGTTCAAGAGCGAACCCTCGCTCACATCGTAGTAGCTGTGTGCGAGCAGCTACTCACTCACAACCAACTCAATCATTCACTCAATGTTTTACACAAAGCAACTCACTTGTGTACATCGCAATTGGTATATAGGAGTATACTGTGTTACATTGAGCGTTGTGTATAAGAGCGCTCTGAGTGAGTGGAAACTCACTCACTCAACCATATGACTTTGCGGCATTGAGTAAGAATATACTCATACGATACTGCTGCTCAATACAAAGGAGTAAATACGAGACTCACTCAGAGCGCTCGGAGCAGAATGGGATCACTGTTATATACTTATCCTATTTCACGATCATATAGCTCAACATGAAGATTTATCACAAAAAATTCGTTTCCAGTGGCGCCAGATCTTCTCTTGGCCGGCGCCACTACCATTCGGCCAAATTTCACCCTACAGCTGACACAATAATGTTCGAAAACTCGTGAAGTGGCTTGAAATCACTGAAAACATTAGTAATTCATCGTTTCACATCGT
>NW_022597688.1:0-1357 GCF_009176505.1 Sitodiplosis mosellana
CCCAAAAAGACCAGATTACCATCAGACAGATATCGTGCTCGATCACCGGTACGGTACATTCGTGCTGCTGGATTCTCACTGAAAGGATCGAGTAGAAAACGTTCGGCAGTAAGTTCAGGACTATTAAGATAGCCACGTGCCACACCGGCACCGCCAATGTACAATTCTCCCTCGGCTCCAATTGGCACTAGCTCTCCATGTGCATCCAGTAGGTAAATACGCCTGTTGGGAAGCGGACGACCGATTGGAACAATCGATCTATCAGATATTATGTTAACACCGACCAACATTGTTGTAATAATTGCAGTTTCGGTAGGCCCATACATATTGACTAACACTGTTTGATCTTTGCCACACTTTTCGTTCCACTCCCTCATTAATGATGGATGTAATGCTTCACCACCAAGGGGAATATATCGCAGTCGATCGGATCTTATACTAAAAAATTTCTCTCGCATAAGCATTTTGAATGCCGATGGGGTTTGATTTAGTACAGTAATACCATTTGTACAGATCCAATCATAAAATTCGTTCGAAGAACGGATGATACTGTGTGGTACAATCGACAATTGACCTCCATTCAATAGCGCACCCCATATCTCCCATACGGAATAGTCGAAAGAAATGGAATGCAACATACACCACTTATCTTGGTTATTGAAATCCAATTTATGACGTATAGACATGAACAGTTGTGCTACATGATGATGTTCAACCATTACTCCTTTCGGTGTTCCGGTTGAGCCAGAAGTGTAAATAACATAAGCGAGATGTCCTGGGGTGAGTCCTAGTTTGGTGGCATCCGGATTATTGATCGGCAAATCTTCAGGCAACGGTTTGTCCAAGTCAATCACAGGTACTTGATTATCTCCGAGTGCTTTCCGGCCAGTGGCATCTGCCAACAGAAGTATTGGGTTTACATTTTGTAGAATATTATTCAGTCGTTGGCTTGGATAGGTCGGGTCAAGTGGTACATAAGCGCAACCTGCTTTTAAAATACCCAACATTGCTTCGACCATTTTTATGGCACGTTCAACACAAAGTACGATTAGATCGTCTGGTTTAACATCCCTTGCTATCAAGTAATATGCAAGTTGATTGGCCTTAGTATTGAGTTCTGCATAGCTTAGAGACACTCCGTTACACTCCACAGCAATTGCCTTTCCGTCACGTTCTACCTGATCCTCAAATAATTGATGAAGAAAGTGGACAGGTTGATTGGTAACCGTGGTTTTATTCCATGTGTCCAGAAGCAAAGCGCGCTCTTCTGGAGGTATTACTGTCAATGTTCGAACTGGTTGTTTTGGTGTGTGAGTTAATGCATTGTCCAGTGATTCCAAAGTTTGTTGCATATAAG
>NW_022597689.1:0-1502 GCF_009176505.1 Sitodiplosis mosellana
TTGGGCTAACAAACATTCAGGGTGGCAAAAGAAAATTTACCCCCCCCCCCCTCCCTTAAGGGTCGGGTCGATTTTTATTTATTTTTTTGATTTCTCACCAAAAATAGTCCAAATTTAGCGAAAGAAATTTTTGATACAAAACAAAAATTTTCAAATTTTTCGATTTTTCGACTGTCATGCACCCATTTGTTAGAAAAATGGCCGAAAATGGCTTCTTACAATGTTTTGATCTGAAGAAACTGCTATTTTTTCGTCAAAATACATTAAAATTTTACCATTTGAACATCGGTTTACCTATAAATTTGGTCTGAAACTGACTTATTTTCATGAAACAAACGAAAGGTCAAAATCCGCATACAAAATCACACTTATGCCACAGAAAACTCGCCTGCGGTGGCCTGGTATGAGTCTATTTTCACGTAATTTTGGACGAGAAATCGATGTAGACTTATCTCAATCCTGTTTGATGAGCCTAAAATGCCGAAAAATGACCCTGTTCCAGCTTATGTTTTCAACTCGCCATATTTTATACAGAAAATCACTTTTTCTACTTCAAAAATGCCTTATTGTGCGTTCCAACATCAATGGCTTTTATTTTTTGAAGAAATAAACCAAAATATTCCAACTTCTCTACTCAATTCAGAGTTTTATATGTAAAATAATCATTTTGAGTGAATTTTCCAATGGAAAAGTCGATTTGAGACCAAAGTATAAGCAAATGGATATATTATTGTTCACGGACCCCCATTATTTTTCAAAAATAATAGCAGTTTTCTAACATAAAAGTATCAAATTATGCATATTTTGGGTACCTCCCCTACAAAATGACCGTTTTTTGGACCAATATCTATACAAAACGCTAAATTGAGGCCAAAATGTTCGAAAAGTTAGTATATTTGAGTTTATTTCTTCAAAAAATAAAAGCCATTGATGTTGGAATGCAGAATAAGGCATTTTTGAAGTAGAAAAAGTGATTTTCTGTTTAAAATATGGCGAGTTGAAAACATAAGCTGAAACAGAGCCATTTTTCGATTTTTTAGACACATCAGACAGGATTGTGTTAGCTCTAAATCGATTCCCCGTCTAAAATTACGTAGAATTAGACTCATATCGGGCCATTATAAGTGTGTTTTTTATGCCGTAAATTTGATTTTGTATGCAGTTTGCGACCTTTCGCTTGTTTTATGGAGAAATGTCGATTTAAGGCGAAATTTATAGGTAAACCGGTATTCAAATGTTCCGAGACTCATATTTTTTTGGCGAAAAAATAGCAGTTTCTTCATATCAAAACATCGTAAGAAGCCATTTTCGGCCATTTTTCTAACAAATGGGTGCATGACAGTCGAAAAATCGAAAAATTTGAAAATTTTTATGTTTTGTCCCAAACATTTCTTTCGCTAAATTTGGACTATTTTTGGTGAGAAATCAAAAAAATAAATAAAAATCGACCCTTAAGGGGGGGGTAAATTTTCTTTTGCCACCCTGAATGTTTGTTAGCCCAA
>NW_022597690.1:0-1399 GCF_009176505.1 Sitodiplosis mosellana
CACAAATTGTGTCTTTCCATTTTTCGATGCGTAAGCATAATCGCCCTTGAACACAATTTTGTATCCTCTTTTCGCTAGCTTCCGAATTGATAAAAGGTTGCAATTCAAATCACGAACATACAGCACATTCGGTATTTTCTTCGTCTTTGAATCACCATCAAACAATGTTTTGATTGATATATCACATGGATTAATTTAATGGGCTGCTCTTGCCGTTTTGGGTTACTCTAAATCCCGAATGGGCTGCCCTAAAAACCAAATCGGGCTGTTAAAAAAATCAATATTTCTGTGTTATTTCTTCACAGAAAACCACGAATGATGAATTTATTTATATTAGAAAGATTAAATTGAAAGTCTGAGTTGAAAAACAATACATATGTATTGTCGAACTTTTCTTAAATGTAACATGTCCATGCAAAAACGTATGGCTTTTGTTTTGGTTTTTGATCCCAACCGTTCAATTGATTTCACTCTTGTTTGTGTTTATTCTGATAAAACAATTGTATACACATTACACAACTGTTGATCATTATTGATGACACCGCAAAACAAAACAAAATCAAGAACAAACACGACTTAAAGATTCAAATGTTCTTCATAGTTCCAAAATATTTCCTTGGGAAAAATCGATGGGCTCTCTGGATTTGGGCCGCGGCACTTACGGACGCCAGTACATTTTTATTTGCGGCTGTAAGTGATTTTTGATAGCGGCCATAAGTGTCCCCATAAAATGTACTTACGGCCGCCGCGTCCAGAAGTCCCGTTTGAGTGCAGCCGTAAGTACATTTCACCATAATCACTTTGAGCCGCCGCGGCCGTAAGTGCATTGTCAGTGCGGCTTAAGTGTATCTAGTAATTCAAATTTCATTTACAAATATACCCTTTTGCAATTTTCTTTCACAGTTTGAAATAAAATAAATTCTTAGTCTTTCAAACTGTGAAAAAAATGGTGCGATCAACAAAGGTGGGGAGTTCCACAGGACCGAACGAGCGCGCGCGCGCTTCATTCTTTCACTTCAGTATCGACTTCTTCATCCGAACATACTAGTATACAGTACGGTGTAATATCGTGTACGACCTTAAATTGTGTAAAATCGCTTGAATTTAACGTTTGAGCCGCGCGGCTGTAAGTGCATTTTCATTGCGGCCCAAAGTGATTTTTGTGAAATGCACTTAAAGCCGCGGCGGCCGTAAGGTATTTTTAACAGCGGCTATAAGTGTTTTTCCCATAAATCACTTTGGGCCGCGCGGCTATAAGTGATATTTGACTGGCGGCCGTAAGTGTCGCGGCTCAAATCCAGAACCCCTAAAGAAAATAGTCCCAACGATGGTTCTGCCAGTAGTTATGAAAGAACCCATATTCGGAATCGATTTTCAACGAATTTTCGGTATGGCGTTA
>NW_022597691.1:0-17813 GCF_009176505.1 Sitodiplosis mosellana
CCTAAACTTTGTTGCACTGTGATATCGATTTTCATACATTTTTTTTTTCAATTTTTGTAGAATTCCTGCTCGTCACTGGTTGAAGCAGGAAATCTGAGAAGCAAGCAGAAATTAGTGGGCATCTAGACCTTTCAATATCAGCCACCAGGTCATCAAAATATTGAAAACTTCATTTGGAATTCTATGGGTGAGATTGAGAGTAGTGTATGTTTGATTGACTTTTTTACGAAAGAGAAGAGCAAGTTTCTGTCGACTTAAAAATGGTTAAAAGCGAGTATGTTCGTTTTTAGCGGGTCCTCGCGGTTTTCCACGGTTCCCGCGGAACTGATAAGAGAAAACAACTTGGTGTCTTCGGCAAAGTTGTAGCACTTGAGGTCTTCTATAACATCGCTGAAGACAGTTATCTCTTATCAGTTCCGCGAAAAGCGCGAAAAATGATAAGAAAAAAAAAGTTCTATATAAAATTTGCTTTTTTATGTGCGCGATTTGCGCGCAACTGATAAGAGATAACTGTCTTCAGCTTAGTCATAGAAGACCTCAAGTACTACAACTTTGCCGAAGACACCATGTTGTTATCTTTTATCAGTTGCGCGAAAACCATGAAGACCGCGGAGGCTAGACGGTACTACAACATACTCTACTTTAACGCCAACAGAATCATCAGAAAACATACTCGCCCTTTCAAAAATATAAATCGAAGAAAAAACATACTCCACTCTCAATCTCACCCATAGAATTGACTGTTGGCGTGAAACCTTCGAATATGCAAAAAATCGATTTTCATGGATTTTTTCGAAACTCTGGGCAATTACTGCTCGTCACCGGTTGCAGCACAAATTCTGCGGAGCGAGCAGTAATCAGCAGAAATTACGTAGAACACGAAACCGTGGTCGGATTTAAATTTTGGAACCGGAGGGGGGGGGGGGCTAGCGTCACGGAGCTCAAAAAATTCCCACTTTTCTTGCATTCTAACTATGATATTTGGATTTGTCGCGAAAAATTACATAAAAATAAGTTGATTTGAAACCGTTCCTACGCGATTTTGTCGCCTTCGTAGGTCAAAATTCGACCAAATATACATTTTTTGGCTACTTTTTTGCAAATACTCACCTCAGGACCCTCAAAATTTCCAAAATATATAGCTAAAAATGACTCTACTTAGTCTAATTTTTGACGAGAAATCCAAATCTGTTCATTAAATGCACATAAAATAGTGATTTGGTGGCTTGAGAGGCTTAAATATACTCGAAAATTAATAAAAAGTCGCCATTTTACGCTATATATAGCCGAACAAGTCCGTTTTTTCGAATTTGAAACGTCTGAAGACCTTTTTCTACCAAATTTTGACGTAAAATCGATTTCCGCCATCATTTTGTACAGATTCATCTGATTTTGGTGTCGTAAATTGCGTTTATTCTAAGCAAAATGAGAAAATTACGTTCATGAGCTTCGGTTTAACAGTGATATTACCTCACTGGGCAAATAATTTTTGCCTTTGCTGCCTTTATTCTTCTAGTGTGGTCCCTTACAAACATTTTGGGTACCTACATGATCAAATCGAGTGATGTTTTCACATATTTTTGGCCTCATATTAGCTTGGTTCAATAATTCACTCGAATTCTCAACGAGAGAGCTACTTATTGACTCTACAATTTTAGAATCGACAACGACTCCAATGCTTTATTTGCTTAATTCGGTCATCCGAATACTACGAGCAAATACTCCAAAGAAAAATCCAAAACGTTGTATCTCAATGGACAGAGCATCTGACCGGCAATCAGAATGCCCGCGTTTCGATTCCCGGCAATGGAAAGATGCCAATTTTTCCTCTTGTTCATCGCTTCAAATTAGTTTGGAAGGAAAGAAAAAATTGGATCTCACATACATTTTTGGATTGAACGTTTCCCTTCCACATCCAAAACTCCAACTGAACGTTCGCATGATTTTTGCGGATTGTGTTCCAGAATACCGGCACAGGTTATCTTTCAAGCTTGCATAACGTCATTATGCACTTTTTGTTATGCAGCTTCATCATGCACATTATTATTACAAATTACTTTTGTATGATTTGCCTCTCGTACATAATACACGAAATCAATAGAAAAGAGAAAGAAATAAAATCGTTCCAAATTAATTAATATAAATATTCCCCCCATATTTTGTTGCGTAAAATTTTAATCTATTGTTGTGGTTTATTCTTTCTTCACCATTAGATCCTAAAAACGTTTTAATTGTTGTACGAGGCCTTATACCCGGTGGAGCAGCAGAAGCAACTAATTTAATATTTCCTGGAGATCGAATTATTATGTGTGGTGAACACGATCTACAAGGTTGCAGCTTAGATGAAACAGTTTCTATTATGAAATCATTGCCATTGGGTGTTGTAAGGATTGGTTTGTGTCGACCATTGTCTACGTCTGATAATAACATATCATCATCTGAATCACCCACATAACCGAAAGTGTTGGAAATATTTTTCGAAATAAATATTTAACGCTTTTTTCGACGAAAGAATGACATTTGCAGGTATACCTCTGACCTTTGAAGGCAAAAAATATTGAAAAACTATCAACATTTCAGAATCAGCTTACAGATTTCGATTTCAATTTTAGTTCCGCTGGATCAGGCTATTACTTCAAGAATATCATTTATTTTAATTTGCACCATCAAGATCTAGCTGTATGACAACTATAAAAAATAGTACAAGAACAAATTCTCACCTGGTTGAAAATCCCGACTTTTTCGTAATAACAAAACTACGTAGGGCTTTTGATCTCGTATACTAGGAATAATTAATAATGAGAACAATAGGAATATAACAAACAGTTGAACTTGACTGTTGACACATTTTCAAAAAATAAAGGTCACCAAAAGCGCCACTCGTTTCAGTTGTGACCCAAGCAAAAGTCACCGTTAAATTTAGGCTGCATTATTACGTTCTTTTCTACCCTGTTGGTTGTTAAGATTTCAAAATTCAACATTAGACCAGAAGACACGAAGATATGCAAAATATACAACAGTTAAATTTAAGCAATGAAATTATGACAAATAAAGTAAAGTCAGACAATTTTTGTGAGCTAAAACTGGATTGTAATATACTTCAGGAATGCTCACAGAAAAATGGAAGTCGAAAATTTAACCTTACGAAGTCAATATAGGTGGCCCAATCCACGAAAAATACAGAACGCATTTATTTTAACCTTTTTGTGGTCGACATGCATATAAACGTTATAAGGCTGAGTCCAAATGCTCGGCTAAAAATCAGATCGTGTTATGAGCTGATGTCAGCAGCACTAACGTCAGCTGCTGATATCATCTGCTGACGAGTATGCGTTGCGTTGTTTTAACGCATTCGCAGAATAAAAACAAGATATTCTCGAAACATATCAATGAGATTTTTGCTTGCCTCTTCGTTTTTATACTGCAAATGCGTTAAAACAACGCAACGCATACTCGTCAGCAGCTGATATCAGCAGCTGACGTTAGTTAGTGCTGCTAACGTCAGCTCAAAACACGCTCTGGAAAATATTCACATCCGTCTTTCGTCGTATGTAGGTGGGTTTGACATGTCAGGTTATTTAATTCTGGGCTATTGCAAGCCACTAGACCCATTTTCACATATAGTTTGTAGCATTTGTGCGTGCACGTTATATTTTGAATGTACCAATCAGAACTAAATCCTATAGTTTCGAGATGTAACCTGTCAAATATGACGTCAATCCTCCAGTAATTTTGGGACACCCTTTATATGATCTGTTGTAAATAGCATACCCATAAAACGGTGATTTAGACAACGCGATTATCAAACCGATTGTTGCATATAACTAATTTGGAAAATCAAATGTTGACTAAAAAATGTCCTATGTACTGACAAACTAGCCCACAAATTACAAGGCAAACGAGCTAATGATCGTTAAAATCTAATTTCATAATTAAAAACTATCGTTGAAAACTAATTTTATCAATTAATAAAAAGAATTACATTCGTAATCCCGAACTTTTTCGTAATGTTTTTTTTATTTGCTTGAATTAAAAGCAATTTTTTTAAAGTGAAAATCGGTCATTTTTGTCGAAATTTCGACACTTTCGTATGGGAGGTACCTGTAAATTGACTCCGATTGGCTTCAAACTTTCTGACGTTCCATTATTTGGAGAAAAAATAGGTTCCTGAAAGTTTCGTGTTGATTGTATTTGCACAAGTTTGATTTTGGGTCCAAACAATTTTCCGAGGAAATTTCGACAAAAATTAAGAACCGAAAACCAAACTTGTGCGAATGCGTCGACGACGACGACGACTCGGCACACGAACGGAAAAGAGCCTCAAAAATGTGTTTTCTACGCGTTTCATGAGTTTTTATGATGATCTAAACCAATTTTGAGAAAAAGGTTTTCGGGACCAATTCCTATACTTTTTTCCCATAACACTACAGGATTTTCAACATTTTTGTGTTGGTATTTCTGGTATATATACGGAATTCACGGTAATCTGTGAATTTCGTAGTATATTGTCGGATCTCCGTTGGAATACATACACACAGCACGTCTGCGTTGACAGTTCAATTTTGACGGAGATCCGGTAATATAGTATGAAATTCACGGATTAATGTGAATTCCGTATATTACCAGAAATAGCAACACAAAAATGTTAAAAAAATTTGGCAGTGTATGTGTACACTGTACAGAATGGTATTGGGGTGAATGCTGGTGACGATGTCATCATTATGGATAACCGAAATTTTTTGCATTTTGGTGCTTGATGCACCGGTAAACCAAGCAGCTGAGAAAGACCTATGTATAATGTGCACAGATTTTCCTCGTGGAAAACGAACACATTTTTTTCGAGAAAACAATTGTAGAACTTCTCAACTTTAAAATGATATTTAATGACAAAATAAGAGAAATACAGTTCAAACTTATATTTTATGTTTTTCGTTAAATTTGCCGATCAAAATTTTCTTTTTTTTTACCAAGGAAGCAGCTGATATAAACGAAACAATGTGTAATTCGAATTGAGCCATTCATTTTGAAGAATTTTTGTATGGACTTTTTAAAAATAATTTTTCACATTTTTTCATCCGGCAAAAACGAGTACATTTTCATTAATTTCGAAAATGTTCGAGGATGCGAGGACCGCTATCAAAAATTCGGACTGTCCTCCTGAAACGAGGACGTCTGTGCAGCAAAGCGAAGCGTAATTTTCTCCAATAAAATCACTTATCTTGGTAGAAGATCAGTTTCGCTGCTAAAGTTTCACGGTGGTTGAACAGCATCGTTCCGAAGTTTACATTTGCGTTTGGTCGCCATGTCTTCGAGAAACATTGTTTCTTCTTATGCTGATACCTTGCTTCAGGAAGTGTGACTATCAATCAAATCGTAACACTATGAATCGAAGGGCTTGCGACGCCTGAAATACGGCAATATTTTCATATATTTCTATATTTCAGTCATATTCCGTCATATTTCAAATATTCGGAATATTTGATATATTTAAGGCATATTTAAGCCACATTTTGACGTTTTTTTGTATTACCCGATATTATTTTGACTATTTCAATTTTCAAATATATGAAATATTTGAAATATAGCCAAATATGTCAAACATACGAAATATCAAGATGCATTTTGTAAACAAATAATGCTTCAATATTTGAAATATTTGGCATATTTGAAGATATTTCATATATATTTGTTCGTCGCAAGCCCTTCGCTATGAATTGTATTGTTACAGAATTTTCTACTCTTTAAACTGGTGGTTAGACTTTTCATATGACAGGGAAGAAAAACACGTCACAATAAATCAAATAAACCCGTTATCACCCTATCGGTAGAAGTTAAAGTAGCTTCTGTAAAATAGACAAAATGTTTGAGCATATAATGAAAAGTTCCCGAAAAAAACACATTTAAAATCTTAAAATTCAACCACACATTTCATTATATTTTTTATTGCAACGAATGAAATTTTCCAAAAAAAATATCTCAAAAGAAATACGCTCGGTCAAATATTACGAACACATTGTGAATAAACTATGTCTACAAAGACCCAATTAATTTCAATTGCTTTCTCATCACGCATAATCAGTGAGTGCATATTGGATACACTTTTCCGTTCGTGTGCATAGATTCTGACACTAAATGCCATTTTTTCTAAACAGAAACTCGCTGAAATTGCGAGCAATCTGAAATACATATGTTCGGTGCATTGGAATCGGCATTTGAAATCGATTCGAAAATATGTTGGGCGGAGGAATAACCCCATTTAGGTCAAATTTCGACAACACGTGATTTTTGACCAAAATTGAAGGTAAATTGAAAAAACTAATGATGTCATTGGGTAGACAATCGAAAGTTTCTTTGAAGATCAGGGACGCATGGGCGGTCATTTCTCCCTCGCAGGACCTTTAAATCGCATGAGTATTTTTTTTTAATTTTCTTAGCCCTGGGTTTGCTCCGCCCTTCGCCCCACATATTTCCGAATCGATTTCCGATGCCAATTCCAATGCACCAAACAGATTTTGGATTGCTCGCAATTTCAGCGAGAAATCGATCTGTTTAGAAAGAATGGCATTTAGTGTCAGAATCTATGTTCGTGTGCCGTCGTCGTCGTTTGTGTGTATTAACACGATAACTTAGAAAATAATTGAGATAATCAAAATCTGGAAGTCCCAGAAGTTTTGTATCCGGAAAACTTAGTTTAAGTTCAAAGATGAGTCATTTTCGATTTGGCCCTGGGGTACTTGCCCTAAGGAAAACCTCCAGAAAATGACAATTTTGTATATGAGGTACCTGTAAATCAACTCTGATTGGCTTCAAACCTTCTGGGGTGTTTTTTTTTTGGAGAAAAAATAAGATTCTGAAAGTTTCGCGGTAATCGCAATTGCGCAAGTTTGATTTTTAGTCCTCAATTTTTGTCGAAATTTCCGTGGAAAAAATTGGGGACCAAAAACCAAACTTGTGCAAATGCGATCTACATGAAACTTCCAGAATCTTATTTTTTTTTTAATGAAACCTCAGAAAGTTTAATCCGATCTTCACTAAAAAATTGCCTTTAATTCAAGAAAATTGAAAAAAAAAAACAAAAGTGCGGACAACATTACGGAAAAGTACGGGATTACGAATGTAATTCTTTTTATTTATATAAATTTCATAGTCTACTTCAAAATTAAAACTGCTGTCGAATTGAAGAAATCATGGGTGCATATTGTTCTATTTTCATCAATTTGATGTAAATTAAAAGAATCTGGAAAAATACCGCAGCTAAATGCAAAATAAAAACGTTTCAAAATTTTAGCGGCCATATAATTTTATAGTATAAGCATTTGGGCTCAACCTGAAACTGGAATATATTTATACAAAAAATTCCCTCGAAATATTTTAGTTTCAAAGTGCAACATGAAATTTGTTCATATTAGGTTTACAACAACAACTCCATAAGAAAAAAATTTATGTTGCACTTTGAAACTAAATATTCCGAGGGATTTTTTTGTCGCAATGGCTCATATATGCAGTAGGATACATTTTTTATCTGAAATAGAATTGTAGCCAGATCACTGCGGAGAATGTGATGTTACTACTAGTATTCCGTGTAAATTGTTTTTTTTTAAATATTTCTTGAATTGTATTTTGAACTAAGGTTATCGTCGAAATGAATATTAAATTAATTTAAAATACATATTGCGATTTTTTTTGATCATTTCTATCCTATATTTGATGAGGTGATAAAATAACAATCCTCTATAGTCGGATAGTATAAGAACTTGAAACATTGTATGAAAATGGTGAGTTTTTTCTAGATAAATACAACGCGTATAGGCAATTAAGATTGACAACGAATAGCAAAATTTATTATGGGATTCAATTTTTACACCAAATGTAACAAATAGCCGCATTTTTTCGTTCTTCCCGTATAATTTTCAAATGGCGGATGATTGTGATCCGAGATGTTGTTTTTTTGTCAATTTGTTTATCGGTTAAACGGCAAATGTCTCCTTGTGTTATAAATTTGGAACCTAAAAAAGATTTACAATATTGAATATCATACGCTTCAACAAATCGTATACGAATGTATTATTTTTTTACTAAAAATTCCAAAATATCAATATTTTACAGTGTATGGAAAATATTTTGTTTGTTGAATTTCTCATCTAACAAACGCAATCAATTACCTTTAAAATATTCTTCTTGCGATTTGTATAAATTCCACAAATCGAGCTCAGCAGGGGTTACAGCCTCACGACGTTTCTTTACTAAAGTGTACTTCAACGTAAAACACCTATGAAAAAAAGATTTTTACTCTTAAAACGATTCACAACGTTTGAACGCTTTAACTTGAATTTCTACTAGAATTTTAGAAATTTCTATTTTATATTTTTTATTTCATTCGGTTCCCGTGGTTTTGTACTAACTTTATTATGACATTGTCCAGAAAAGCAAGGATATCTTCTAAATTTTCGCGACCTCGCATATACCTGAAATAATAACAAAAGACTTTAGTTTTGAAACACGTTATTTCCATAATAAAATAAATAACGCGATTGATATGACATTGATACCCATTTACATAGGTATAGTATCAATATTGACAGTTGCATAGTATTAGTTTTATCCCTTAGAATTATCATAATAATTTTGTGTAAAAATGGCATTACCCGGGTATCATCTTGAATGCCTCTGTACTAATAGTTTTTTCAAAGTCAGTGAATTGGAGCGCCAATGGTCGCATTCGCTTTGTAGCATACGGCGATTTTACATATTCAGCCAGTGACAGTCGGTCTCCTGATTTGAAATATAGAAGCCTACATCGTGTTGGTGTTGGTGTGTTACTTATTTCAGCTAAGACAGGTGAAAAATTGACTTTATCTTCTACGGATTGTCCGATTTGTGGTAATTGATGTGCGGTATCTGATGCTTTTGCTAGGGCATTTAACATTATAGTTGACAATTGCTGTGATGAATGGAGTAATTTTGTGCACTTTTGATGGTTTTCGGTTCGAAATTTTTCCAAAAGGTGCGTACATGATGACAAAAAGCCTTTGATTTGTTGGGCTTCATTTAATGTTTCACGTAAATTTGATATAATATCATTTTTCTTTCCGTAAATTACGCAAAAATACTCCAATTTGGAAATTTGTTGTAACCGATTTTTAAACAAAATTTCCAGATCCATTTCTAAACAGAAAAAAACACTATAACACTGTTTTGAATGCTCAAATGTTCGATTGGAGTGAAGTTGGTCTTCGTATAAACTGGTAATTTTGAGTGCGTTCACCTGATGAATCATTGTCAGCACAGAATAAAACTCAAAATTACATCTAGTTCTAAAATGTACAAATTTATTGAAAATAATATTATATTTTGACAGAACCGTAATATATCTTAATATCTACAATCTATTTAATATATTATCCACAAACAGCAATAGACTACCATTGCTTTGTTAAGACATAATATATCGTGAAATTCCAGAGATTTAACGTGCAGGTTTTGGCATTAGCTTGAATAGTGGCATTGTTAAACGTAAAAGCTTACGACGTATAGGAAACATTTCTTCCAATTAGAATGTAAATCATTTAGCTAGCGCACATTTCATACAAGAAATATAGTCGATGTTGAGAAAAATTTGAATCTACTAACTACTACCTGAATTCGTCCTTGCTTATTTTGGAAAAGTAGACAGTGTTTTTGTGCCAAATCAGTAGAATCGCATTGCATTCCCACAATCGTAATGAAAACGCAATAGATTTGTAGCAATTTGTGCATAGCATAACGCCTTTTTCGATATTCCATTTTATTATCATTTGGTGTTATAACGTTGCTCCCCTCTCAAAACATTGTTTCTTGAATTTTAAATAAGAAGAATAAACCCTAAAGGAAATTCTTCAAAACGGCAGGTGGGTCGAGATTTGATTTACAGTATTCAATTCAAACTCATGTAATTGAGAGTTTTTTTTGGAAAATAAACCATATGCAAATAACAGTAAAATTATATTTTTCAATAGTTTTGATTTCGTAGGCTTTTGCCCATTAACTATGTATTAACATACTCATATTTTAAAAAAAACCAATGCGTACAAATAATCTCAAAGCCATTGAAATACACTATAAAATCTCCATCTTGTAGCTGTTCCTATGTATAGTGTTAAACAATACAAAAATGAAGGTGAGCTTGGCAAATCATCTGCAAATGATAGTATCTACCTCGGTAGCAGAAAAATCAACTCAGTATTGTATAGTCATAAAAACTCAACCAAAAATAAACTGTATGACAAATCAAACGTATAAGATTTACATGTATCGATATAGTGTGTTTGTGTATTTGTGTATTTGTGTGCGTGTGTGTATCTTATTTAAAACTGGACCAATACCTGGATGACTAAATAAAAAAATCATCAATAATAGTACTGAATAGTGAAAATAGTGTAATTAATAGCATACTTTTTTATATTTATTCAAAGTATTAAAAATCAATCAATTTCTCGTAAACAAATAGTGAACACCTATGCCTATGTTGACTTATAGCTAAGCCATTGGAAAACAATGTTCACGCAAAATTACGGAGATACAATACAATAAAATAAAATGAATAAAATTAATATAATTTGCTAGATTATTGTACGTCGATAGTGCAAAATAAAGTAAAAATTATTAAAATATACATATGGTTTTTTTGGTTTCATTTAAAGATATTCTACTTTCAAGAATAGTCCCCTAATTTTGTCTATGACTGAAAAGTGAAACAATGAATATCTAAATAAAAACGGTATAAAAGTTAGTGTGTTAGAATAATTGAGATAGCAATCTACTGCCCAGGGGAGAACCACAAATGAAAAAATAGTAATGAAATTGTAACTCAAATCAATGGTATAATAAATACGACAGTAGTCTATTCATCATACACGCGTCAATAAGTAGGAAAACAGCATAGTTTTTATCCGTGAAGCATGCTTAGAGTTAAAATCACTGAGTGAAACATTTCATAGGCAACAGGTTTTTTAGTACGAATTCGAATTTTTGTGGGAGTGCAATGATGTTTATTTCGATTGCGTGATGTAAACAATTATTTCGCTATTTCATTAATCCAGAAATACAGATGATCTTTTCCACCTTATAAATAATGTATAAGCCAGGTTGAGCAACAATACGCTCATCATATAGATATGACATCATTGAATAAAGCTGTCAAATAATACGAAAACTGATAATGGACTTTGAAATAAATTCATATTATTAAATTCTATACATATAGAAATCAACAAATCATTATCAAATTCAATTGGTTTTATTAAAATTTATCTTGATTGAAAATGAATAGAGTTCTTGTTATAGATTTTAAGCTATTTTTACCAATATTGGAAATGTATTATTCGATTGTTGAAAATATACCTATAGTGGTTTTTATTTTGTATTTTAACTTAGTATTCTCAAAAATGGAAGGACCTGAAGTGACATTTTTATTCCAATTCGGCAATCTTCGTGATATGGTAACTGTTCCGGTATCATCTATTAATTTGAGGTCTTTGAAGGATTTGGCTTGTGATTTCATAAATTCTAAAGTGAGTATACTATAGTCTTTATTCTGTGATATAGAGGGCATTTGGTATTTTGTAGCATAAGAAATCTACTTGCGACCAATGTACAATGGAACACCGAGGCTCACTGTACACGACTTCTTACTCAAAGGAGCGATAAATAGAGATGCAAAAATTGTTCAACTCTAAGTGTTAGTCATAAATTGGATCTAGTACTGACTATGCTTTTCCACAAAATCAAAGGTCAGCGGACTAACAGTTCGTTAGATTATTTTCTTAAATTAAATATTGAATATGGTTGATTGCTGCTATTTCAATCATCATGAGTTTCCGGCATTCTGTTGTACGGCATCATTTACATTGTGAGTAGTTGGCAACAGCGCTAGATGGATCAGCAAACCGAAAAGCTGATAATGACCTGAATGAATAAAATAGTAATTCAAAGTATCGAGTATAAACACTTCTTCACAAAATTTTGATCACTTTTGTATATACCTCGGTACAAGATCAGTTTCGCTGCTGAGATGTCACGATGCCAGACCGCTTTGTGTGTGTCCTATGTCTGTGCAGCATCTTCCATTCCAACATTTACAGCAATTCGTTGCCATGTTTTGACGAAGCGTTTCTTCGTTGATACCAAACGGTCTGTTCTTGTTGGTATCAAATTTGCTGCCAAAGTCGATGTCAAAGTTGCTGCAATAGCAACACCCATGTCTCGCATCTGCCGCCATATTCGTTCAAATGCTACCTAAGTGCGCGTTTGCTTACATTGGTCACGATGGTTTGTGGCAAACCAACACTCGGATCTGGATGACAATCGTGGCATTGCTTGAATCGATCACTTCGAGTGTGTTATGAATATCGTTGGAAGCACCGGCCACACAATTGAGATGTCATGAACTCATTGACCATTCAAATAATGACATTGTCATGAATCAAAAAGGGGACAAACCCTCTCGACAGACACATACAGAGACGAACATTCCATTTTATTGTATTTACTTTATCTTCGAATATTATTTCGAACACTCGTACATTTATACTCTATTGCATGTACAAAAAGCTCGATACGATACATTTAACTTGAACCAAATTGTTATTTCTTAATTTCTTACCTCAACTTGTGCCCAATTTCTTTCTACCTTGTTGATTTGGTCGCCTCAATAAAATGCCAAACTAATGTCCATCACACTAGCCTATTGGAAGCAAAATCAATGTAAAAAAATGTATGATACGCTCAAGCGTCAAAGCATAACTCAAAACATTTTCGAAACCAAATTGTATTGTTTGATGGACGTGTAAAACCAAGGGGCAATCCACTCAAAAGTAATACATAATACCTGCGAAGTAATACGAAGTAATACTAGGTAAAATTGGTATTACTTTTGATAAAGTAATACTCCTTTTAAAAATAATACTATTGTTTGAAAAAAGTAATACTAAAGTAATACAAGGTAATATTTATATTAGTATTACTTAAAGTAATACTAATACACAGTATTACTTTTGAGTGGTTTGCCCCTCGTGTAAAACCGTATTTATACCGAGCATATCAAATGTATCCAGCTCTCGTCAGCACAGATAGTATTGGTATTTTCGGTGAATACGGCTTTGATTTAGACTGTTTAAGTGTGATGGAACTCAGCGAACACATTTGGTCGTTCGGAATTCCCCTATTTCGTAGTTCGTGTACGATGGCAAAGTTATATCATTTCGACGAAGCATCATTTGATTCGATGTTTTAACACTTTTGCTGGCGAATTTGCTAGTAGAATGGCATTTCATATTAACATAAATGTTTCCTTTCTATTGATGAGTGCGGTTGATAATTTATCGGAAAACTTTTTCATATTAATGTAAGCCTTGACTGAATCGTTGAAATGGTTGGTAACCACACAAAATGAAGAAAACGAAAATTCCGAAACGTCAAAATGCCGAAAAAAAAATTCCGAATCCAAAATTCCGAAAAAAAATCTCGAAAAAAAATTCCGAAAAAAAATCTCGAAAACCAAAATGCCGAATCCAAAATACCGAAAACCAAAAACGCAGAAAAATTAGTTCAAAGTCCCATTCCATAGAACCGGAGGGTAATACTATTGCTCGAAAATAGTATTCATTCGTCACCTATATCGCCAATACCTTGCAAATGATGCACAAATATACATATTTGTTGTTGTACTGAAGCGCTAGATGCACTGATAGTTTATCAGGGCGGCGACTCCGTAGATGGCTAATTAGTAGTATTTTCTGATAGCTATTAATTTGTAATTTATATGTTACTATCGCCCACTGCACAGAACATAATTGATAATTTTTGACCTACCCTTGTTGATCGTACCATTTTTATCACAGTCCGAAATAAAATTAAATAAAATTGGTAATGCCAACAGAGGGGATAGCGCAGAACGACCGCGTGCGAGTGAAGGTTCTCTGCTCTATCCTCTCCATCTAGCTATCAGATACTACTAATAAGCCATCTACAGAGTTGCCGCCCTGATAAACTATCCGAACTCACAATGTGCTGTGATCATATATTGCATTAATCATATATTGTCATATTTTTTCACGCTGGTGGCGCACCTAGCCCATGGATGGATGTACTATGGGTTAGCTGAACTATATAACTGAATGTCAAGTTAGTTGTGTATGAATTTTGACAGAACTTCTGCGGTCATCACCTAGTTGCGCCACATATCACATCGTTCCATAGACATTGTGAGTGCACCTATCAGTGCATCTAGCGCTTCAGTACAACAACAAATATGTATATTTGTGCATCATTTGCAAGGTATTGGCGATATAGGTGACGAATGAATACTATTTTCGAGCAATAGTATTACCCTCCGGTTCTATGGAATGGGACTTTGAACTAATTTTTCTGCGTTTTTGGTTTTCGGTATTTTGGATTCGGCATTTTGGTTTTCGAGATTTTTTTTCGGAATTTTTTTTCGAGATTTTTTTTCGGCGTTTTGACGTTTCGGAATTTTCGTTTTCTTCATTTTGTTGGGTAACCGAAATGGTTCCAAATATGCTCTCTCTATTCAAACCAGCATCGAAATCATTGGCGATTAAATTCGTTTCTCATTACATCGACGTCCGGCTTTTCTATTCCATACGTCTGGAATAATCGCTTGACGGTTGAATGCAATTTATATATTGGGTGTATAACTTTGCTTCCGCCGTTTTCCAACAGATGGCTCCAGCGGTAAGTGCTGGTGAAAAATATCAGCTCTAAAACGTCATACGGTAAGCTTGGGCATCTGTCAACAACACTGCATCGTTAGATTTGTGAATTTTTATCGACATCATATTTTTTTTCGTATTGTGACTGGCGATGAAAAATGGATCTACTACGATAATCCAAAGCGCAAAAAATCGTATGTCAAGCGCGGCCAACCAGCCAAATCAACGCCAAAGCGAAATATTCACGTTTCGAAGGTAATGCTCTCTATTTGGTGGGACCAGAAGGGAGTGGTGTACTGAGAGTTGCATCCAAGTGGTCAAACAATCAAAGGACCTCTCTACCGAACACAATTGATACGTTTGAAGCGAGCGTTGAAGGAAAAACGGCCAGAATGGGACACCAGACACGAGTCATTGATTTTCCACCATGACAATGCTCGGCCACATATTGAAGCATCGGTCAAAACCTACTTGGAAAATAGCGGATGGGAAATTTTGCCTCACCCGCCTTATAGCCCAGACCTTGCTCCTTCCGACTACCACTTATTTCGATCGATGCAGAACGCTCTTACCGGAATACGCTTCACTAGACGCCTCACTTCAGTGAGGAATCAAAAATTGGCTTGATCGAATTGTGGGGAAAAGTCATAGCTTCCGATGGACAGTACTTTGAATAAATTATATTGTACAAATTTTTCACAAAAAAGCTTCAAAAATTAAAAAAAAACGGCGGAAGCAAAGTTATACACCCAATATAATGAATACTACTGTGTCCAAAAAGTAAGATGACATTGCATTTAAAATTTAGCGCGCTGGGGAATTTGAAAAAATCCTTTTATTTTTAGGTTGGTAGGACTGTCTTTGACATCCCTGCCAAATTACACGTCAAAATATTCATTAGTGTTTGAGATACGCTTCGTTTTGTGGACTGCTAAAAGTGAATTTCTCGTTTTTTGCGATGTCGAAATTTGTTGATCAAAGAATTTGCATTAAATTTTGTTTGTGGAATCAATTTTCTGCTGCGGATTCGTTGAGGATGGTGCAGAAAGCCTTTGGTGATGAGGCTATGTCGAAAAAAAATGTTTACAAGTGGTATAGTGAGTTCCAAGCAGGCCGTGAATGTGTCGAAGACGAAGAGCGTGCTGGGCGACCATCAACCTCAACCGACGAAGCTCACGTCCAAAAAATTAAAGATTTGGTGTTGGAAAACCGTCGATTAACGATTAGAGACCTTGCTGATGATATTGGCATATCGAAAGGCTCAGTCAATACCATTTTGAAGGATGTTTTGGGCCTCAAACGCGTCAAATCTCGACTGGTACCGAAATCATTGAATTTTTTGGAAAAAAGGTGTCGAGTTGACGTGTGTGAAACAATGCTTTCTGACTACATTGACAAGACGAAATGCATGATCACTGGAGACGAGACTTGGATCTATGCTTACGACCCGGAAACAACCGACCAATCGAGCGAATATCGTGCCAAAGGTGAGCCGAGACCAAAAAAACCGCGCCAAAGTCGCTCAAAAATCAAGGTCATGTTGACTGTTTTCTTCGATTATCGGGGTGTTGTGCATTATGAGTTCCTTCCCCCGGGTCAAACAGTCAACAAGGAATATTATTTGAGTGTTATGCGTCGTTTGCGTAACGCTATCCGCCAAAAGAGGCCGGAATTGTGGAAAGACAACTCTTGGTTTTTGCACCATGATAATGCATCGTCTCACAATGCGATCATTCTTCGTGAACATTTCGCCAAAAACTCGACTCATATCGTTCCACAACCACCGTATTCACCTGATTTGGCACCGTGCGACTTCTGGCTGTTCAACAAGCTCAAAAGACCGCTCCGGGGACACCGTTTTGAGACGATAGAGCAGATTGAAGCCGCAGCGAAGACGGAGCTGAGGGCCATCCCTGAAGTCGACTTTTTCAACTGTTTCGAAGATTGGAAAATCCGTTGGCATAAGTGCATTGTATCGGGAGGGGATTACTTTGAAGGCGATGAAATTGATTTGGAAGAATAAATAAAGAATTTTCAAAATAAATGCAATGTCACCTTACTTTTTGGACACAGTAGTATATCAAGCGATTTTCAAGTACTTAGTTATCTCGACCGAATAATATCACAATGTAAACTCTTTGAAACTACTCGACTTGTTCAAACTTCTCGTCGATACTCTCTAATTGTGCTAAATTGAGGTAATGGCTATTTTACAAAAAACCATAACTGCAGTTTTGAAAAATGTTCAGATGTTCTTTTTTATTGAGGGGCAAATCTATAGGTGAGATTGAGAGTAGTGTATGTTTCACTGACTTTGTTATGAAAGAGAAGAGTAAGTTTCTTTCGACTTAAAAATGGTTAAAAGCGAGTATGTTCATTTTTGCTGGGGTCTTCATGGTTTTTTGCGGTTTTCTGATAAGAGATAACAACTTGGTTTCTTCGGCAAAGTTTTAGTACTCGAGGTCCTCTATAACTAAGCTGAAGACAATTATCTCTTAAAAAAAGAAAAAAAAGTTCTATATGAATTTTGCTTTTTTAATTGCGCGATTTGCGCAAATCTGATAAGAGATAAGAGATAACTGTCTTCAGCTTAGTTATAGAGTACTACAACTTTGCCGAAGACACCATGTTGCTATCTCTTATCAGTTGCGGGAAAACCTTGAAGACCGCGGAGGCTAGACGGTACTACAACATACTCTACTTTAACGCCAACAGAATCATCACAAAACATACTTGCCTTTTCAAAAATATAAATCGAAGATAAAACATACTCCACTCTCAATCTCATTCATAGAAATAATGTTCAATAATCTTTTCTATCTAGTCATTATAATGAAAAAAGTAGAAAGTAAACTGAACTACGATTTATTGGATTTTGTTCCTTTATTTTTCAATTGTTACATTTAAAATGTGAATTTTACGGCATTGAGCGAACAGCAATACAAGTGTCTTCAGTATCGGATAATACGGCAACGTAAATAGAGGTGTCAACGGACATGGACAAAAATTCGGACATTGGTATCCGTCGCAGACGTGTGCAAGGTCAAAAATTCTAGGGGGGGTAAAATTATTTTGCCAGGGGGGGGGGGGGTTTGGAAATCGATT
>NW_022597692.1:0-1023 GCF_009176505.1 Sitodiplosis mosellana
AGGTTTTCCATAAGCGTTGCATTGTCAGTGTAATACGCTCAGCAACCAATTTTACTGGAAATATTGACAGAATATTTGCATTTTTGCATCAAAACTAAAATCAATCAGACACTTATTGTCAAAACTATAGGAAAATGTATGTAACTAGACTTCGTTAGGACTCGTATCTTGCCCCTAGTTGTCAACAGAGACAAGAGTATGTTTTAGTCGTAAATAGAGTTCGAGTAGCGAATCTAATGGCAAAGTTGGGATAAAACAGAGATGGAATAAATGTATATCAATTCATTGTATTGTCTATACTGCGTACAGACCGGTATATATACATTGATATACCTTTGCGTTAAATGACGCGTTCGCTGTCATCAAAGTATTAGCTAACGCGTGCTGACGCGTGCTCTCAACGCAAAGGTATACGTTTAAGTATATACCGATACACATTTCCATACACTTGCGGTAAACGATGAACCATCTCTGCACTGTCAAAACTTTTCAACATTTTTGTGTTGGTATTTCTGGTAATATACGGAATTCACGGTAATCCGTGAATTGCATACTATATTACCGGATCTCCGTCAAAATTGAACTGTCAACGCAGACGTGCTGTGTGTGTATGTATTCTAACGGAGATCCGGCAATATACTATGAAATTCACGGATTACCGTGAATTCCGTATATTACCAGAAATACCAACACAAAAATGTTGAAAATCCTGACAGTGTGGGATAAACAAATCTGAAAGTAAGGTATCACTCACCGGCTGGACAACGGGGAGCTGGCGTGGTCGTTTGTGGATAGCAATTTGGATATTGGCCAATTAGACCTAAAACATTGAGGAAAGAAAGCCGTTGGTTATTATATCATCACAGTTAAAGTCTACTTCTATTAAACTTGTCTAAAATTGTTTCACTTTTTTATGCAGAGACGAAGAGTAACACTGAGCCGACCCTATAAGTAGCGCAATGCAACACGAACGGACGACGAACAGTTCACAAGTTTCAAATAAAAATGAGTTTACCACTGTAC
>NW_022597693.1:0-1168 GCF_009176505.1 Sitodiplosis mosellana
AATCGAACGCAACTTTTTATACACTTTTCAAATATGGTCACATTAGTAAGCAATACTTCAACGGTATAATTTAATCCACGTGCAATGACAATTCTGATTAAAATGCACAGAATATGATCACACACATGTTTTGAGGGAATTTTTTTAGAATCATCGACGAAAATTGGTGGAATTTAAGTTCCACCTGTGCACATTGAATTGCAAATCTAAGCAAATATTCTTGACTCTAGTAGTGCTGAGTGGTCGTAGTCATATGAAAATGGAAATGTTCACATTATCGTAGCAAACATATTCCGTTTCAAAGTCATTTCAAAGTTAAAAAATAACCACTGATCGATCGTCGTTTACATACGGTGGTATATATATGAATTGATTAAGAGACACGACCTATACCTTTGCGTTATCATGATTGCATTTCTTTGTTCAATGGCTACAGTATTAGTTAGCGCAAGCATATATGAAATTTTGATATATGATCATTATTGTGTCAAGAATTGTATTCTTGCGCAATTTGATAATGCCTTTGTTTGCACAAAATCGCGGGGGTATCATTACACTAACAACAACATCATTTGCAAAATGAAATTCGTCCAAAACCTGCGTTTGATGTTAAATTCCCCTCTACATCGGGTAAACCGCTATATTACCACATGTCAAGGTGACAGATTCTCCATTTAATATGACAGTCAGCCTTTCTGATCATAAAAATAGTAAACAATACAACGGCACCTGGGAACTAAGTGCAACGTTTCATACTTTCAACGTTTGAATTACACAGACGCATACTTGTTACAGCAAACTATGTGCATGATTCTCTATTTCTCCAACCAGTCGCCAGGTGACGCTTTATTGTCCTTGTTTGACGTTTCCTATCTATTTGTACATGATGACAGTGTACTATGATGTGAACATTTCCATTTTCATATGACTACGACCACTCAGCACTACTAGAGTCAAGAATATTTGCTTGGATTTGCAATTCAATGTGCACAGGTGGAACTATAATTCCACCAATTGACGTCAATGGTTCTAAAAAATTTCCCTCAAAACATGTGTGCGATCATATTCTGTGCATTTTAATCAGAATTGTCATTGTACGTGGATTAAATTATACCGTTGATGTATTGCTCACTAATGTGACCATATTTGAAAAGTGTATAAAAAGTTG
>NW_022597694.1:0-4677 GCF_009176505.1 Sitodiplosis mosellana
TTCGTTCAATTTCATTTCCTTATTCGAAACAAAAACAGTTGAAAGAATAGATAGTAAATAACAAGCTGTTAGAATGACTGCGTATTCGGTATTTACTGTGAACGAATAAAGCATGAAAGGAAATGAAACACGTCTATTCTGTTTGAATGCCTGCCCCAATGAGCCAAACACGTGCAATTATTGTGCATAGTAGATTTATTCCCAAATCGTGCACAATTCTTACACATATTGTGCCCAGAAACAAAATTTTATCTAAATAGGTCCAAAAATTGCACAATTTTTGCACTTTTAGTGCTACATTTAGCATTACATTAAGATATGCACAAAATTCAAACATTTAGCATTACATGTGTTCATTGGGTGCGACTGAGTGCGAGTGCACTATTTCTCTTCTCTTTACAACAAGTGCCCCAAAAAATCGATTTTCGAAAAAATTTCGACTTTCGAAAATTTTCGAACATATAATAGAAGTTGTTGGAAGAGACCATGTGCACAAAAAATCAATCATCGAATTTTTTGATTTTCAAAAATTTTCAAAAATGCACAAAAATCTTTAAAACATGAAATAAATATGATTGGAAAAGTCCACTTGACTTAAATGTTGATTTTCGAATTTTCGAACTTGAAACAAAAATCCTTCGAAAATTCCTCTTGCATAAAAATCCACTTTATTCATTTTTCGATTTTCAAAAAAAATTCGAACATGAAATACGAACACTCAGATCTGCTAGAATCACCTCATTCGACTTTGCATTAAAAATCGTAGAGACCGAAATGTCAAATTTCCCGGTGAACCTACTGATACTCCTGGCTTTTTGTGTGTGTGTACTTTAGTATATAATTGATAAAGTAAAATACACACCAAGGTTTCTTGGGTTATTGAGTAATCTAGATTTGAGCGCAAAATAGCGGTTTCAACTGTTTTTGAATGAATTTACTCTAATATTTGGGTAAAATGAGTTATTGCTTATGCGAACGCACAAATGACTACTATTCATATATGTATTAATCTCGGTAATATTGCTTTAACCTAATTTTCGACATGTTTCAATTTGGTTCCAAATTGGTTTTATTGTCTTTTTGTTTTGAAAATTTGCTGGGCAAATCGTCACGGGAAACAACTAAAATTTTGTAGTTTTTCCGAATAGATGGCACTCGAAATTGAAATATGTATTTTATCAATTTTCAATAAAGTGCACACAACAAATGAAACCAGAATATCAATAGGTTGAACCCACATTACTTTTTGTAGAAATGCTGTGAAGCTATTAATTAATTAAATAAAACACTTTAGTTTCCTTAACGAATGAAATAAAATATAATTCTGAATGCTTTGATATACTGTGTTCAAAAAGAGTTGTTTAATGTTCGACGGTCGATGGGAGAGAGAGTGAGAGCTGAAAGCTATGCTGTATGTATGTATATGAGTATGCGTGTCCATTTTCGTATTTAGACTGACATTTCGTATTCTGCGCACATTAAGTGTGAACGCTGTATAATATTAAGGCTCGTTATTCAACACTCCTCCTCGTTCACACTAAATTACATTTAGCCCTTAAATAATCATGTTTTACAAATGACAATGGTTTAGTTAATATATCTGCAATCATTTCTTCAGTAGGACAATATAAACAATCAATTAAATTTCTCTTAACTAAATCTCTAATCATTTTATACTTGGTGTCAATATGCTTTGCTTTGTATGACAATTTGTGATCACGAACTAAATCGATGCAACTTTGGTTGTTCTCGTAGATCACACTTGGCGTTGGAATCATTTCATGCATCTCCTCCAAAAGTTGACGTAGCCACTTGATTTCTTTCGATGCTTCGGAAATGGAAATGAATTCCGCTTCACACGACGAACCTGCGATTGTGTTTTGTTTTTGACATGACCAACTGATTGTACCACCGTTGAAGAATATGATTCTCCCGCTGTTTGATTTTCTGTCGATACGATCATCCGCCCAAGTCACATCAGCATAAGCGTGTAACGATGAATTTTCCAAGCTGATGTTACTGAGTTTCAGTTTCAAGTTGTGTGTTGACTTTAGGTATTTCACAACTCGCTTCAGCTGTTCCCAATCTTCAGCTGTTGGCTTGGATACTTTTTGCGCTAAAATGCTCACGCTCGCTAAAATGTCTGGTCTCGAATTGACGGACAAATATAGCAATCGCCCAACCAATCCCCTGTATTTCGTATTGCTATCAAGTTGACTAGACGAATCATCACTCTTTCCGTAGCTGACGTCCAATGGTGTTTTCGATGGTTTCGCATCCATGAGCCCAAAATCAGATGCGATTTGCTTGATGTACGATGACTGACTCAGCTCAAAATTTCCGTTTTTGTCTTTGGTAACTTGAATGCTCAAATAATGCCGTATCGTGCCCAAATTTTGCATTTTAAAATGTGACTTGAAAATGCTCTCGATGTGGTTTAATTGCTGTGGTGTTTGGCATGAAACGATCAAATCATCAACGTAAACAATGACATAACAAAACTGACCTGATACTTGTTTTGTGTAAAGGCATCGTTGTAGCACTGATGAAAACCCTCTTCGATGAGTAAGTTGTGTAATGCGTTATTCCATGATCGAGCTGCTTGCTTCAGCCCGTAAATACTTTTCTGCAATAGACAAACTTTCGATTCATCTCCGTTGTGAAACCCTTGTGGCTGTTTCATGTAAATGGTTTCATTCAATTTGCCATTCAAGAATGCTGTTTTGGCGTCCAGATGGTAAACGTGCATTTTTCGTTTCGCTGCCACTGAAAATAGCGTTCTGAATGTTGTGATCGACAGAACCGGTGCAAAGACTTCATCATAGTCCTCTCCGTATTTTTGTCAGAAGCCTTGTGCCACGAAACGCGCTTTGTAACGCACTATTTCTCCATCGGCTCCCGTCTTTGCCTTGAAAACCCACTTGCTGCCGATAGCTGCCTTTCCTTTCGGTAAATCGACCAATTCCCACGTACCGTTGTAAGTGTGTGACTCTATCTCTTCTTGCATTGCTGTGAGCTACTGTACCCTCTCATCACTTTCAATTGCTTCGCCGTATGACTTCGGTTCGATGACCTCTTGTGCGATTAACAATTCTTCAATCAGACGCGACGGTGGAATTCCTTTCGTTGATCGTTCCGAAACTCGTGGAACAACCCTTTCATTTTCGGTATTTTCGGAATTCTCGATCGTATCAGTCTCCTCCTGAATTGGTTCATTCTCCTCCTGAATTGATGACTTGTGTGACGATGTCGACAATTCTACTGGAACCAATTCCTCATCAGATGTGATTGTGTTCAGTGAGCAAAACTTGACGTCACGACTGATAACGACCTTTTTCGTGTTGATGTTGTAGCATCGGTAAGCCTTTGAATTTTCATCATAGCCCAAGAAAATCGTTTCGACTACTACATCATCCAACTTGCGTCTCTTTTCTGAGGGTATATGAACGTAACATTTGGAACCAGAAACATGAAATTCTTTAATACCTGGTTTCGAACCATTCCAACGTTCATACGGTGTTGTGTTTGTTGTTCTTGTGATTACTCTGTTTTGTATGTAATTCGCTGTTGCAATCGCTTCACCCCAAAATATGTATGGTAAATTCGCGTCAATCAGCATGCATCTTGCCATTTCCACCAGCGTACGGTTCTTTCGTTCGGCTTTTCCATTTTGCTGTGAACTGTATGCTGTCGTGCACTGCATTTGAATTCCTTCCGATTTCATAAAATCCTTGACGCTGTTTCCCATGTATTCGCCTCCACGATCTGATCTGATGATTTTCGGTGAACGTTCGAATTTCGTTTTGCAAAATGTCACAAACTGCTTAATTTTGTCTTCGACCTCCGATTTGTGTGTGAGCAGACAAATAATTGTAAATGCCGAAAAATCATCGATAAATGTCACTACGTATCGCTTTCCATTCGGTGTTGCTGTTTGCATAGGGCCACATACATCGGCGCCTCCATTTTACATACATTATGGGGGTTCGAAAAATAAATTTTGTCAGAGAAATCTCAAATTTTGGTTTTTTTTCAAGGAAAAAAAATTGGGCGTAGCGAATATCTAAACCTTTCTTCCGTGTGTGTATACGTGTGCACCAAAGGAACTTGGTGTATGATCATAACTTTGACATTTTTTTACCCTTTTCTTCAATTTTTGCCTGTGTGGTGACCATCTACGTGGGAAGTTTGTATAAAAACCTCGTCGTAATATAAATCGCAATTATTTCAGATAATCATATAACTGCGCATGGGCGAATGAAAAATAAAATGCATTTTTCTCAAATTTTCAAATTTATTCGGTTCTTTTGTTGAACATCAAATGACAAGAACAAAAAGAGAGACGGTATCGGCTTTTTCAGGCGCCTGAAACCCATTTTTTCAAGCCATTCTTCTTCTTTTATTACGTCTCACCTTTGGCTTCCGGATCCAATCAAGCAACGGTGCAATCGGTTGAAAAATAACCGGTTCATCAGAAAAACGAATTACGGTCATGCCCACGAGTTTGTTATTCTTTTTTGATATCATTGGACCTCCAAACGTAGCGAGGGTTCCCATGCTTTCATCCAAAGTGTAACACATCAAATGATTTGCATCAAATATGGGGGGGCACTTTCGGTTTGCATTTGGCGCCATCCAAATACTTTGTATCATAACGCCTCGTTCTCATTGTTCCAT
>NW_022597695.1:0-1164 GCF_009176505.1 Sitodiplosis mosellana
ATACAAAGACAATTCTAATTAGAGCTCACAAAATATTATCGCACACATTTTTCAAGAAAACAATGTCAAACAATTGGTGGAATTACAATTCCACCTGTGCACGTGTGCAGAATATTGCGTTCCTTATCAAATGGATCGCATCGAAAATACGTTGTTTACGTTCATTCCTCTATCACCTTCACTATGGTTTGAAAAACAACGTAATTCGATCTCAATGAATTGCAAATTTAAGCAAATATTTTTCACTCTTGAAATGTTGAGTGGTGTTTATTCGATGTAGCTATTTGAATATGAACAAGCATGCTCAAAATACGTTCCGTTTCAAAGTCGTTTCAAAGCTGAAAAAATGACAACAGATGGATCGTCGCTTACATGATGTAAATTTGAAAGCGTTCGATCAAACGATATGACTCATACCATTGTGTTACATTCAGGCTCACGTACCATCGTTGCGTAGAACAAACATCCAATAGTTACAATATTAGCTCATACAAGGATATATGGAATCATTTTAACTTTACATCACTCAGAAAGGTGAATCCCAACGAAACCATTGCCTTAATTATAAGCAACAGTGGAATGCTTCGTATTTGGTTGGAACTCGGTTGACCGAAGCACCATCTAAAGAACCGATGGCGAGTTCTTCATGTCTGTATGTCATACTTTAGTATGACGTTTGACAGAACGGAGAGTTTACTTGATTGTATTGTCATTAGTCTTAGATTATCTAGGTGGTGTATGCGCTCAATATCAGTTGTCAAATTCAAACTGAATAGGAGAGTTGGTTATAAGTAACACTTTCTATAGAGATATGGACAGCTTTGCAAATATTCTGAGATTCCAATGAATGTACCTACAGTTTACACATCAGCAATACATCAATGATATAATTCAATCCACATACAAAGACAATTCCAATTAAAGCTCACAAAATACTATCGCATACATTTTTCAAGAAAACAATGTCAAACAATTGATGGCATTACAATACCACCTGTGCACGTGTGCAGAATATTGCGTTCCTTATCAAATAGATCGCATCGAAAATACGCTGTTTACGTTCATTCCTTCATCATCTTCACTATGGTTTGAAAAACAACGTAATTCGATCGCAATGAATTGCAAATTTAAGCAAATATTTTTCACTTTCGAAATGTTGCGTGG
>NW_022597696.1:0-3858 GCF_009176505.1 Sitodiplosis mosellana
CGGTTCAAATGAAAAAATAATATGTTTCACCGTTAACATTTGCAGTGACCCGAATTCACCATGAACACTCTATTTGGAATAATAAATTCGTATGCCGTATCACATCGCACAATGAACTGTGAAGTGTCGATCACGTGAGTTTATCAATTCGAGGTGATAAACGAGCTCATTCTTATTACAAATTGACTTGCTTCACCGAATGCCTATGATGCGATGTTCTGATATTAGCGATTTAAGGAGGGGGTAATTTTGAAAATTTCGCAAACATTTGCAGAGCGGTGAAACCGAACTGTAAAACTACAACGGGGTAGTCATTCGTTGCGGAGTCGGTTGTCATTCGTTGCGGAACGCGCTAAAAGTATGCATAAGTACATGGGTACATATTTCAAGCATTCTGGTTAAAAAATATTTCAATTATTTATAAAAATATACCTAGTGTATTAATATGAAAACCCATTTTTAATAACATTATTCATATTTTAGAGACGTTTGAAAAAATACCGAAAAAGAATATGAACTTTCTTTTTTTTTGCTCAAAAATTCTTTGCTAACATTTTTCTTGTTTTTGATTGACAAAGTGAGGATAAGTATCTACTGGCATGCTCAATGAGTAGAACGAATTTGTGCACTCGGTGGAACAAAGCCATTGTGAGTTTAAGGAGCCACTTTATTCCCATGGCTCCTGAAACACATTTAAGCTCACTTTGTAGGAAGCGAACGTAAATAATGAGAAAATTGAATTAATTGATTTTAAAATTCATTTGAACATCAGCAAATCTAAAGAAAACTTAGATACTTAAAACTTTGTTCATGTTGGAAACATTTTTCTAAATTTGATAACGTGGATGTGTCATCCAAATCATTCATTGCATTTAAATAGGAAAGAGAGAAACAACATATTTTTACACACATATTTATTTTCCACTTGATTTTATCTTTTTTATTCACTCCATGAATAATCGAAGGGCTTGCGACGCCTAAAATTATTTGAAATATTTGACATATTTGAAAATATTTGAAATTATTTCAAATATTGCAGTACAAAATTGAACCTAATATTTCGTATATTTGACATATTTGAAAATATTTCAAATATTTGGAATATTTGAATGTATTTTAAACAGGCGTCGCAAGCCCTTCGTGAATAATATACGTTCACGAAAATACGTTGTCTTTTTGAAACATAGTAGTTCAAATTTAACAAGTCGTTCCTCGAAGGTGCACTTAAGACTGTCTGGCGTGTATTCAATTTGTACTTTATTCTGACAGCCGCGTTGTAATTGATGATGACAGTTCGGTTTCACCGCCCTGAAAATTTGAAGGGGTAATTTTTGAAAAATGGAAAAAATTGGGGGGTAAATTCGAAAAAACGAAAAAAAAATTGGGGGTAGTTTAAAAATTTGATTGAAATTCAAGGAGGAAAAACTTATGAGTGACACTGAAACTATACGTTGGAGCATTGGTTGAGGCAATAAAATAAGTTTTTCCGGCTATTTCGGGGTCGATTACATCAATTTCATTTTTGACCACTTTACAATCACTTTGAACAGAATGTTATTATTATTATTATTATTATTATTATCATTATTATTATTATTATTCTGCACCATACAGCGTTTCTTCGCCAGAGGTGGTTTATTTGATATAAATATTATTTTGTATATTTACATTATATTACATTAATTAAGTTGCTATATTTGCATAAAATTTATCACTCTCTCCATAATCTATTTCTTTTAAAATATTCATTAATTCTCTGTTTAACAGTATTTGTACTCGTGTTAAAATCAATTAAATAAGTATCACAGACTGGAGTAGGAACATTATGATAATTCTTATTTTCTTTATGAATTAAAGGTGGCTTAATTGGCACAAATTTGTTATAAAAATCATTGTACGTAGACAGCATATGATTGACTGGTTCGAATCTGGAGTAATCACGGTGTCGTACTGGTAGAGATAGGAATGCTGTGTCTCTTGTCCAATGCCGTGGTGTTCTAATATTGATTTCGTTCATAATGTGTCTCGATGATGTATGCCCGCATAACACATTATGTACCATTGTAATTTGAGCTATCTTTCTTCGTTCCGCAAGCGTTATCATTTGCAATTCCAGCAATCGACATTCGTATGGTGGTAACTTAAATCCATGGGACCATTTCATTTTACGCAGTGCAAATAATAAAAACTGCTTTTGAACGGACTCAACTCGAGCAATCTTTTCAGCGGTGTATGGGCTCCAAATCTGTGAGGCATATTCGATAATCGGTAGTACAAATGTGAAAAATAATTTCTTAATTGTCCATGGGTCCTCAAAATCTCTCCCAAAATGTTTGATCCATGCCAATCTTGACTTTGCTTTGGCGGTAATGAATTCAATGTGTGCATTGAAATTCATGTTTACATCCAAAATGACGCCCAGATCCTTCATCACTTCAACACGGTCAATTTTTTCGTTGTCAATTGTGTATTCAAACACAAATTTCAGCTGTCCTCGGTGGTATGATATGAATTTAGACTTCTTGACATTCAATTTCAGCTGATTACTTTTGAAGTATTCTACAATCCTATTTAGATCAGCTTGTAAGGCTAGGCAATCATCATAGTCTTGAATGTGTTTCCATAATCGGGTATCATCAGCAAATGATTGTAATACTGAGTCGATTGTATGATGGGGCAGGTCAATGATAAATAGTAGAAACAATGTTGCACCAATTGGGTAGCCCTGTCCGGTTCCCGAGGTAACTTCAATGGTTTTTGACATTGCTTCATTCAATTTGACAACTTGTTGTCTTCCATCCAAATATGACTGTATCCAATTTAGAATTTCTCCATTCAAACCCATAATGCTCAGTTTTTGGATGAGTAGCTCAATATTAACCGAGTCAAACGCCTTAGCTATGTCCAGATAAATAGCATCGGTTTGGATATGCTTCTCCATATTGGTAATAGTTCGTGATGTGAATTCGGACAGATTCGTTATTGTGGACTTTCCTTTAACAAATCCATGCTGGCTATCATGGATGATATTTTTTATGTGGAAGTTCAGGTGATTAGCAATAATGGAATCTAGCAATTTGGAAATTACACATTGTAGAGCAACACCACGGTAGTTGTCGATTTTAGTTTTAACGCCACTTTTGTGTATTGGCCGTACATAAGATCTCTTCCATATATCAGGTACGAAACCAGTTTTAAATGATTCATTCAATATGCGTGTTATCAGTGTGTGGATGCACCTTTTAATAAAAATGTTTGGAATTCCATCCGGTCCAGATACTGTATTGGTTGGCAGCTTATTGACCGTTTCCAGAATTAGGTCTTCGGTGATATCAATTGTTGGAATATTAAGGCACAAATCTCTCAGGAACGATTCACAGTCTTTGTAATTATTAACGGGAGTATCATTTTGTGTATATGCTTTCGTGAAATGATCCGCAAATGAGTCAGCAATGTCTTGTTGTGAACTTAATTTATTGCCATCATACTCCATCTCGGTGGGCAGATCGTCATGTGTTTTTCTGCATGTATTCACGTAATCAAAAAATTTTGTAGGATCTTCATCGATGAGCTGTTCCATCTCAAGCTTATAGTTTTTGAAGGCAGAACGAGCACAAGCTTTGTATTGTTTTCAATTCCGCATGTTCATGAACTGCTGAAAGACGTGATTTTTTCTGCTTATGAAGCGTGTTTACTCTGTTTTTCATGTTGATGAGATCTCTGCTGAACGATTTCGGATGACTTGAAATAGATTTGGTCTTCAACTCAACATTCTCTGAAATAACCGAATTGATGATATTGTAAAAATTACTAGGGGGCGTTGCTGCAGGTTGAGAATTGCTGCAGGTTGAGAAACGT
>NW_022597697.1:0-1028 GCF_009176505.1 Sitodiplosis mosellana
GGTGAAGGTAATGTTGAAAATTTCTGTTCAGAAAAAATGTGATTCAAACTTTATCACTGGTCGATATTATTTTCCAGATCACAAGAAGATTGCTGCCTATCTTGAAACCAAACTTTAACCATTGCTGCTTTGTCGGACTATCGATTTTAACATTGTGTCAGAAAAAGCACTTCAAGTTATTTTTCTTCTAAATTTCCTACGATATAGATATTGAATAGAATATTTTTTTTGGATTTGTGCAACCCCCAAAAAATATCCGTGCTAAATTTGACGCGATATGCGTGAGTGATACGCCATAGGAAACCATCGGCGGTGTTAGTTTTTATTGTTAGATCAAATGAAAATGGCACACTCCGTTGAATCAATGTCATTTCAAATTTGAACGTGTGTTAAGGTTGTACCAATCCACCAATCCAGGAAAAGTGTGCTTTACCCGAAACCTAATCGCAAACGATTCGCATGAAAATGCCAAGTAATTTTTTTGACAGAATGCAAATAAATCAAACACAGTAAATCATAAAAATGAATCTAAATTTTGGTCAGGTTTGAAGTGACTCTTGCTAATTTTCAATGGATAAAATTGTAATAAATAAAAGTATTTCATTTTTGAGCCTATATTTTTTCGATTTTTCTCCTTTATCAGTTTCCATACATTAATAAACATATGAATGTATAGGTATACTCATGAACTGTGGTTTAGTTGGTTTAAACATGGCCAATTTACATTGTGTAGAAAAAATGCCTTGGCCAGCTGATGGACTGAATCAAAATGAAGCAGTATCCACCATGAGCAGTCTCTCTGATCGTCTGCACCTGGAGACTGGTTGGAGAAATAGAGAATCATGCCCATATTTTGCTATAAGAAGTAAGCGTCTGTGTTAGTTCAAACGTTGAACTAGGGGCATTTAACTCGTAATAAATGCGTTTTATGCGAAGAATATGCGCTTCAACTCATAGTATGTGCCGATTTATTCGTACTATGCGGTGCCATTCGTTAGAAGTGCACGTTCGATGTCCGTGCATAGTCA
>NW_022597698.1:0-1574 GCF_009176505.1 Sitodiplosis mosellana
CAAATATGTAGAGGGAATGTATTTCAACGAACCTACGAAAACAAAAATTGATTCACGGGGATATATTATTAATTATCCAAAAATCATTCTGTATGATATTATTTCAAGCAAATGGATAAAAAATGCAACAATAATTGAAAAAAACCAATTGAATTTGTTGGGATTGAAGAAAAAATTACTTGAAAATATAAAAGAAAATGAAGAAAATAAAATAAAAATCGAAAAAATTGACTTGCAAAAGAAAAATCCACTCGATTCACTTTTTAATACTTTTGAAGAGTTCATATGGGAAAAAATAATAGAACCACTCAAAAAGTACGCCATTTACGTCATTATTATTATCATAGCGATAAGCGTTAGCATATGTGCGATTTATTATTCCATAAAGAAACTAATTGGAATTATTTTTTAATTCCAGACATGTCCACGATTAAAACTGTCATTTTAATTTGCCTTATAAGCACTACTTACGGCTTGAACATCCTACCGGACAGTAATTTGAACGCACTCGCTTTTCAACCCTTCAGAAACGTACATTTTCAAGAAGGATCATTATACTTAACGTATAAGACAAACATGTCTATCTTTAAATTAATTTTGGATAAAGAACAATTTATAAAGGAACATTGTCCAGAAAACAACATCGATTTTGAACAATTCAGGGAACTTTTGAAAATAAATTGGAAAAAAACAGAATACATAATAAGAAATAGGGATCCAGTCGAAATAATCCCTAGAGAGCTTAATGAAATGAATGATTTAATTCATAAATTTCCTATGGGTGGATGTAAGATATTGTATCAAATAGAAAATCTACTATTTGAAATTGAGGACCAATACAAGGATATTAAAGCCTTATCATTTGATATCTTGATGAAATGGATTGGTGTAGAGAAATTATCAGAAGAAGCCAAACATACCGTAATGACATTGCACTCTAATTACACAACTCCAATATCTTTCTCGCAAGTCTTTGTCAGAGATTTCATGACAGCCGTCAAACCCAAATATGCTTTTCATGAAAATGTGATGTACGTTACATTTGAGATACCATATTTTACGAACGATTACGTTTTATTGTACACCGTTCACTCAAAACCGATCATTTTTGGAAACGAAGTTTACATTATAAAAACAAACTTGAAATATGCGATCATTGAAAAATATTCCGAATACTTTTATAGCAACGAATCGTACAATAAAAATTGCTTTACGGCTTCAAATGTTTTTTATTGTACAGATAATTCCTTAGATACAAGGAGTCAATGCGAATACAAATATGTTTCTAACGAGTTGAGAGTCAAGGGAAGAGATTTTACTCCAGATTGTTTCACGAAGTTGTATAGAAGCAATAAAATCACACAAATCGGTAGACAAATATTCTTTTCGGTTATAGAACCAATGAGTGTTTTCATAAAAGAAAATAATATTGACTACATTCTTACATTAAATTCATCATCAAAAATCATCGATAATGCTGAATTTTCTTTGAAAACTTCGTACTTCACATATCATTCATACGATCAAATATTCCAAATCGTCAGCACCGGCAATTTTAATCTCTTCACTGGAGA
>NW_022597699.1:0-1218 GCF_009176505.1 Sitodiplosis mosellana
CATGGATCGGGTTTAAGGGCAACATGAAAATCGCAATTTCATCATTAGTGTGGGCAGTATCAAGGTGTTCTCGTATAGAACATATACAAAAAATGAAGTTACCTAGATGAAAAATTGACTAGGCGGCCAGGTAGTCATTTGAGTTTGCAAAGCGATCCAAAAGTGGTGTCCGTCATTTTGCGAACCGATGATGCAAAATCCGTCTTTGAGGTCGCTGCTGTGAAAAGTTCCGGCACCATGTTCGCCATTTTGCACACTTGAGGAACCGGAGTCTCGCGCACCAACTCCATGTGCTTGTCATTGATCTTGCATTGTTCACTGTGCCTCAACGAACGGTCATGATGAAATGATACTTGGTCTCTAACTGTTGGACAGTTAGCGTTACCGTTGATGATGTCGTAGAAGAAAGTCAATGACGCGTTGACACGTCGACGGCGAAGACTAATCATGTTCAAGTCTGACAATCGCTGCTCGTACGGTGTAATTGAGTATTGGTTATGCACGGTTATTCACGACGAGCGTACATAGTGAATTTGCGTTGCACGGATTCAATTTTGTCGCTGTGGATTTTGTGAAATGGAAGCCATACCATGGCGCAGTAATCGAGGTGAGATTGAACCAATGCAAAATACAGCGATTTTAGTGTGGTAACGTCGATGATATCGTGACAGAAGCGTTTGACAAAGCCAAGTGCAGTCGTTGCCTTTGAAGTGACCATATCAATATGTTTGGCAAATGATAGTTTTCTGTCAATTAGAACACCCAAGTCCTTGTGTCACTTTGTCAAAGGTGTGGTCTCCATAGGTGTAGCTTGTATCCAAATGCTGACGTTTCTTGTAGATAGATAGCACTGCACATTTTTTTGAGGTTAAGGTGCAGCAGATTCACGTCACACCAATGTTTAAGTTTGTCGATGGCTTGTTGTAGCATCTCCGAATCTTGCTGAGATTTGATGATTTTGGCAATTTTGATATCGTCGGCAAACAGTAATATCATTATAGAAGTAAAAAACTGTAATGCCTATTACGCTATTATACACTACCGTGCAAAATTTTGGAACCACTAGGTACTTTTCATACAAATTGACCATTTTTGGTGGACTCATTAACATATTTCGGAAGCACCTGCACTCTTGATATTTTGTGCATAGTTTCTACAACGTTTCAATAGTAAATCACAAAGGTTTCATCAAAAAATATTCATGAATTTCAAAAATAT
>NW_022597700.1:0-1116 GCF_009176505.1 Sitodiplosis mosellana
GTTTCTCATGTGCAGAAAAAAAAGTTGAAATTTGTTACACGGTGTTACCAGATGAACCGCATTTAATGTTACGAGTTGATTGTTCAGTTGTTGTTGTCAAAACGTCATCACGGGTTGAGTAATCAGATGTTGTTTGGATGTTTGTGTAATCACCATGTGTTGACAGTTGAGTTCTCAGCCCGTATGTTTTCCAAAAAAATCGCTCACGCTTTTTGGAAGTTGACTAACGTTGATTTGCCCAGAAAGTATTGCTATCAGTCTGGCACCAGTTATGCTGTGTGTTACCGGATCGAATTGAATTTTGTTCGTATGCCATTCAATTTTACCCATGTTATGTGAGCATTGCTTGAAAGTGACATCAAGCTCCCCTTGAACTTCTGCAATAGTCTTGTTTGTTTTTATGCCACGGAGATGAATTTTAATTTTGTCACCCAGATGTTTGTTGGATAGTGATCTAATAGACATGGTTCCTCCACTGAATTTGTCTCCGCGATTATTTCCGCTACTGTTGTTGGCTCCAACTTTCACAGCTGGACGACTTCGTTTGTTTTGTGCAGAAATCTCAAGTTTTGACTCGATCTTTGCCATAATGTCCACGTTATACGCATCGTTTAAGTCGAAGTGCGTTTTAATTGTACAAGATACAAATATCTGATATTTTAATTCAAGCTGATGAAATATTTCTTAGCAAGCCCTGATTGTACATTTGACACTTGGTCAAGATCACACATATTGTCTTGTTTTGTGGCCAACTTCATACAAATACTATAATGGCATGTTATTATAGTATTAGTATGAAGTTGGCCACAAAACCGGACAATATGTGTGAACTTGTCCGAAAACATGGATGGATTGCTATATTGTCCGAAAAATAGACACCTATTGGAAAAAAATTGTATCTATGTAAGTATAGTCATGGACAGGATTGAGTATACGATCGAAAAAACTTTTTACCTCGGTTTATTTTACGAACCATTTCATGTTTTTTCGTTCAATGATGTGAACTAAAAGTTGGTATCTGGAAGAAAATTGAGAAAATATTTTGGATTTTTCGAGTTTTTTCCAAAAATCTGGAACAATGACATTTTTCGGCCGGACGCGATTGAGTATACGATT
>NW_022597701.1:0-6633 GCF_009176505.1 Sitodiplosis mosellana
ACTCAATATTATTGCGAAATACTTTTGGGTGTTGATTTTCAATGTCTGTACTACACAAAAAAATATTACTCACCTTAAAATTGTCTATTTTTCGAATTTTTCTGACGATAGGAAAAATACACAATGTTATAATTACGATTTTTTTGGCACTTTTTTTTTCTAATGCTCGACACAACACAAAACGCGTGCGATCACTTCGACGTTTCATATATTATGGTTTCGGGGTACGCTGAATCTGTTTCAGCTATTGGTTTGACATTTCGAATGTCACATGACAGAAATTTGACAGGTGGCCCACTCATGGAGACGGCCCACTCATAGAGACATTACCCTACTATTATTTTGAATTGAACTACAGAGGAACATTGATAATCTGGTGGGCGCGGCACCATGATAATCGAAAAAGCCGGAAAATCAAGATCTTCTTAAAAAAATGAAATCCGATCGAAATTTTCATTTTTATTATTGCGAAAAATAGTGATGATAAAAATGCTTTCTTCAAAATTTATTGTTTTGTTCAAGATTATGTAAAATTTGTCGGACATTTTTGTTTAATTCGATGATTGTTATGACATTTTTGTGACAAATTTGTGCAAAAATGGGAAATTCACCGCGGCAAGGTGCCCAAGTTATCTGAGCTGCCGGGTGGGAGGCCTGATAATCGATGATGGAGAACTAAAATTTAATCTATTTCGGGGAACTACAAATGAAAAAAATGGCTGCCTATGAAATTCCCGAGGATATTCGGGCTATTGAATATGCAGGCGACTCTGAAAAATTCCTGACTCTCAAAAAACTGATTCCTGAATCCAGAAATGATGGGAACACATACATCCAGCTTCTCTCGGCGATGCTATATTTGGAAGAAGCAGCGAATTCAAGACACGTGCAGGAATTTGATTTGGAAAACATCCAATTTAAATTACACTCTCGCAAAGATGGAATTTTTACTATTGAATACAACGAAAGTATGCCAAACTTCATCGGAGCCATCGAAAGCTCGACCCTTAATGGTTTAACAATCAAGCACGCTCGATCCGACGACATTATGAGCTCAGGCCAAATTTCATATTGTGATGAAAGCCTTATATACATCAGAATCGATGACGGAATTGAAGAGCTTCTGAACTGTTTTGTGAAAATCGGGCAACAATTCAATGTAAATTTTTTCATAAATCGCACAACATTCCAAATTCAACACAACGCGTTGAAGATGATGCGTGATCATAAATTATTTGCGGCAATAATTAAAAATCCGCAGTATGATAACATCGCTTATTTTAGCTCCGATGCCAGTAATCACAAATTCAGGTTGCAATCATTATTCGAATTCTTTGATATCAAGATTTTTACAGTTTTTTTATTTAATAATTTTAGCTATCTTTCGCCAAATTTAAATGAAGCTCAAAAACAAGCCGTAAAACATATTTTGGAAGCCGAAAAGAATTCACCACCGTTTCTCCTCTACGGTCCACCCGGTTAGTGAATAATTTATTAATTCCAATTATTTATTTTCAATTTGAAATATTAGAAATTTCATTCATTTAAGTCTGGATATAACTTATATCATACAAGGAATTTTTTTCATAAAATCAAAATGAGCAGAATTAACTTCAATTAGTTCAAGATTCTATTTCCACTAACCGCCTCTATTTATTTCAATTTATTTTATTCATATGTACGGGCAAAACTCGTACTCTTGTTGCTGCCATTGAACAGATCTTTCGAACGACAGATCGATATGTATTGGTGTGCGCAAATTCAAACGCAGCCTGCGATACAATCGCAGAACGACTATTCGACAAGCTACGTGGTGGGGAACTCCTGCGAATGTATGCGAGATCCACTGACATAACATCGTTACCAGCCAAACTGATATCAGTCTCCAATCTAAAAAACGGCGAATTTAAGATACCATCTTTAAATTATCTATATCAGTATCGAGTCCGGGTAATTCGACTGTAGCTGGAACGGCTTGCAATGTTCAAATTAATGCCCGCCAATAAGTCTGGCTCACAGAAAAGATCCTGCATTTCACCCGAAATATCGACGAAGTCAACCGTTCGTAGTTCATAGAAAAAAAGTGACATATCGATTGACATGTCGATGACGTCAGTCGTTAGCTCTTCACAAAACATGAGATGCAATTCGACTGAAAAATCCAAAACATCACCCGTTGCAGACAACGGATCAACAGGCACCTGATTTTGTTGGCCTACTAGATTTAAAAAAAATGAAAATTTCTCCGGAAAAGCGATATGTTTTTAGAGATACTTACAACGACCGACTTCAGGTTCACGAATAGCTTTTGTACGTTTAAGCTCTTTTTTTATCTGTCGAATGCCCCTTTCCGTCAAATTTACTGTTACCACCTTGAGCTCCGGCAAAGCTGCTTGTCGTGCGGCTAGCGTAACGGATTCGGGATTAACTGGAACTCGGGGAGTATTGTTTTCACGTAACAAAACGCGACGTGTGCTTGCATGTTGAGGAGAATTGTGATTACGATGTGGCAAAGATAGAACTCGGCGCGTATTGTTTGGACTATATAAGGCACGTGCGTTGGCAGGAGAATTGCGAGTACGATTCGACCCAACTAGTTCATACACACCAAACTGTCCATTTCTTTCAACATAAAGTTTGTTGCGCAGTTCATATATTATTTCTGTTTGGGTTTCTTTGTTTTCCCGAAAAAAAAGCTTTAGCTTTTGAATTAAAGCTTTTTGTCGGCTATGTAAAAAATAAGCATTAAAATTTTACATTACAGTATATTCGTGAAACATTGCGTTTTCAAAACACCTATCTAGCTATTGAAAAACACACGTGACTCAAGAATTTCATTTACACAATAATGAAAAAATGCAGTTGCCTATAAACAAACCTATTTCAACTATTTAGTAAATAACATAGACAGAAAATTAAATTTTTACTACAAAGCAAAGGCAAACAAGGAAAATAAATAATAATGATATAGAATGAACAAAAATTTCATAATCTTCAACTTACCCATTTTAAAAATCGAGTGAATTGACGAAAAACAAAAATTTCAAAATGTCGAAAATCAAATCGGAAAAGTTTCCTGTGCCGGTATTCTACAACACATTCCGAACACTTTGTTCGGAACATTCAATTGCATTTTGGAAGGTGGCTATCAAACGTTATATATGGATTTGTATCTATTTTATTGATTGAACGTTTGATAGCCACCTTCCAAAATGCAATTGAACGTCCCGAACAAAGTGTTCGGAATGTGTTGTAGAATACCGGCACTGTTGCTAGAAAATATTGAGCAAATTTCCAGTTCTTGATGTGAACAAAAAATTATCTCTTCTATTCATCTCCAAAAAACAACATCTTGTCAGCCAAAAATCCGTTAATTCGAAATGATCCATATAAGAGTATACTACGTGGACTCCACATTGTGGTACTTCAGCGTTTATTTTTTAAGGGAGTTAGTTTTTGGGATTGACATGTTCAGCATACATGTAGCACTTGATGAGTAGAGTAAATTTGATTAAGACAAGATGTCAAAATAATTTACCATTTGTGAGTTATAACCTCAAATGTCAAATAAATGGCGCTATTTTGACATCAGCTGTCATACTTTCACGGCTGTATCTTTTAAAGTACTTGAAATATTTGGTTGGTTATTATTGCATTTCGTTGGTCTAACCTCAAGCTTTCAAACGCCGGTTAAGATGCTTCAATATCATTCTTGGTTCAAGAAATATTCATATGTGTTGAAGGTGATAAAAGTGAAAAATAAAAAAAAGTTTAACCGTCTCCATTTCCCAAACAACGGTTCGGTGGAGCAAAACATATATACCATTTCGAAGCAATATGAACTTGTGCATCATACTGTATCCCCACTTTTTCAATTTCCATGAATTTTCTCTATTTAAACAAATATTAAACGGACCGTGCGCTCAATTTTGTCCAGCACAAATATGACATTCATCTACATTTTTCAATAAAAATCACAAAATCCAAAAAAAAAATTCAAAATTCTCTCGGTTACTATTAGTTCACATAATTACGCAACAAACAGTGCAAAGAATTGATTGAAAAAAATAAATTAGGTTCATGAAATAGTCCGCGATACATTTTTCTGGCAGTCGTACGCTCAATTTAGTCCATGACTGTATATTGTCCGGAATATGAGCTTGGTTGAAAAAGATTTTACCTGTAAAATATCAAGTTTTATTTTTCATATTGTTACAATTTAATTGTTACACGTTTGGCATTGAAGTATTTACCTTGGTGGATATGATGACGGGTTTGGGTATATGTTCTGTTGGTATAGCTGTTGTCCATAATATTGACTTTGTTGATACCTCGTCGGGTATGGATCCTATAGTGCTTGCTGTTCGAGATATGGACTATTTTGGGACCTATTAAGACTGTAAAATATCATATTTATTTATCGATATAAATGATATGATATATATTAAATTTTTTTACCTCAGTTGATATTCAAGCTGGCGTTGCTGCGGCTGCTGTTTTGTTTCATATACTGTTTGTTGATCGTCTGAAGGTCTTTCGGATCTACCTAAACCAGCTAAAATATTCCCGATTGCTGATCTGATGAATCGGTTTAACGGTTTAGTTCTTTTGTCCACCTTACTTTGAAAGTCATCATCGTTGTGTTTTTTCATTTCGGAAATTATTCTTGAGTTGAATATTTCTGTGATGATCTTTTTTTTCTGGGGTTATGGCATCTTTTTGCTTGCCGTTATGCTTTCTGCCTACAGCTGAACGATTGGACAAAACCTTTTCATTTTCTCTATAGAAGCTTTTCATTAATTTTAGAACAAAATTCGAATCAAAAATTTTTCCAGGTTGAACTGAACAAATTGCCTTGAAATCTTTCGATCGGAATAGATATGAATACTTTGAAAATATGCTTGCGTTGTCGTTTTTTTTTGTTTCCGGCATACTTTGAGCAATTTTCAATTTTAACTCTTTTTCTAAGATAATTTCACCGGCCTTTTTTAGCAGTGTTTTAGTTTTTTTCAATTCAGCGGACAACACTTCACTACACTGCGTTTTCTCTGGATCATTTTCAGGAATATCTGGTTCTTTTTCCACTGGGACAGCATCACCGCTAGCTTTTTCTAGACCTTCTGCTAATTTCTTTTTAAAAAAATCCTTTCTGTTTTCAAAACTGGGTTTTTTAACAGTTGTAAGAAATTTCTTTATTGACACATTGTTTTCAACAATTTTGCTATTTGGTTTCGGCATTATTTCTGCTTTTTGCTCAACAAAGTGGTTACTGTTAATTTTTTCATGAAATAATGAAGTGAATTCAAATAGTTTAACACTCTCGTGGTTTCGTTTTGACGTTTATGACGAAATATGACGGCCGAGTGGCCGAGTGAGTTCAATTCGCAGCAGAGTGAAACTCGCTATATAAACGCACTGATATATGATGATTTTTCGGGACAATAAAACTTTTCTAATAAATCAGAAACTTTGTTTTTTTCATAAACTTTTATTACGATGATCCTATATGTCTTATGATTCTTAATTTTGCGGTTGCATTTCGAGCAAATAATCGACCATATACACCGTGATCATGTTGCCGACGTAATATCCGATACCGATGATGGAAAAATCTTCAGTAATCAAAATACGGGTTCAGATATACTTCCACTCACCTTAACAATGAATTTGGACGGTGCATCAATATATAAAAGCAGTCGTGGATCTTTGTGCCCCGTTCAATTTTATCTGAATTTTTTGCCTCCGGCCATTCGATATTTGTCCGAAAATATAATCGTATCGATTCTCTATTACGGTATTGAGAAACCCGACATGAAAAAGTTACTTTATCCAGTTGCGAAGGAGATTGAAATTAATAAAGAACAAAGTCTTCTAACTTCAGGAGGAGAATTTCTTAATTTTGAAATTAGGCTTTCATTCGTCGCATGCGACTTACCAGCCAAAGCCGCAGTCCTGAACTTTATCGGGCACAATGGAAAGTTCGGATGCTCCTATTGTAAGCATCCAGGGATGCCAATAGCAAACTCGACAGGAAAAGGAAAAACAATTCGTTTTGTAGAGCTGAGCCATACAAGTCAACTGAGAACACATGATGAAGCCATCCAACAATCCACAATGGCTAGTGAAAAGAATATTATTCAAGGAATTAAAGGACCAAGCCCTGTGCTGATGTTTTCAGAGATTGATTTGATAAAGTCCTTCCCAATAGACATTATGCATGGCGTCTGGTTAGGCATAGTTAAAGATTTGATAGCAATTTGGATGGGCAAGAAAAAACTGTCAACACCGCCGTACAAAGAATACAAACTTAAGCCGAACGATAGACAATTATTGAACTCAAGAATTTTGAAACTAAAACCACCGATGACAGTACGCAGGAAACCCAGGTCAATTTTCGAATTTGCTGATTTTAAAGCATCTGAATGTCTCAATTTTCTATGGTATTACCTGCGCTACACATTGCCCGGTCTGTTCCCCACAAAGTTAGTAAAACATTTCGAAAAACTTGCCATAGCAACGTACATATTGTGTAAAGAGAATATCACATTATCTGAAGCGAATTCCGCGAATGACATGCTAGTTGATTTCACAGTGCAACACATCTCAGACAACCAAGATTTGGCATATCAGAGG
>NW_022597702.1:0-1203 GCF_009176505.1 Sitodiplosis mosellana
TTGCTGAATCAGGACAAAAGCCGTTTGTAGTGCTAAACCAAAACCGAGTGCTGAAAAGTTTGGATGTGTCCATAATAGAGAATTTTGGACAAAAATTCAATCTAAAATTCGATTTTCTCACTGTCAACAAATCTATTGACTTCATTTCAAAGTAGGTTTTATTTCTAGTTTTCTTCGTTCCTCGTGTGTAATTTTTTTTCTAAAAAATGAACCAGCTCAAATTGAAATATCCATTACTTTGTTCGTTTAGCAAAGTCGATATCCTCATCGGTCTTTTCAATGAAGATCATATATTGCGAAGAGATTTCATCGCTTCATATCCATACTACCACGATGCATTGACGTGGTGTGTTCAATCGAAGAAGCCGATTCCCATTTGGATAAACCTGTTCTTGCTATGCAATGATCCACTTTTCTATGTCATATACACTCTAAGTTGCATTACAGTGGTATTCATAAGTTATTTTCTGCAGCAATTTGAAGATGTACAACCGAAATGGGATTGGTTTAGAATAACATGCTCTGGGATATGTAGCACATTTGGGTTTACCTGTGAACACAGTCCACAAAACATTTCGAATCGAATCTGTTTCATTTTCAGCATTTTTGGATGCATGATATCTCTGATCATTTTTGTTTCAAAAATGTTGATTTTCATCTCGACCCCAATTTACGAAAAGCAGATCGACTCGGTACAAGAAATTGTTAACCGATCGTTTGATTTGATTGGCGATGGGTTTGCATTACAGCATTTGATGAGGCAACCTGAGGTATGCACATTATTATTCATGTAATATACTTCTTATTTAAGACAGTCTTAGTTAACTTTTACCCATTTTTGCCACTTCTCCATAGACTTATCCCTTGGAAATGATGGAAAGGTACGAAATTTTCGAAGATCTAGACTTTTGTCTAGGTCTACTTGATAAAAACGCTAAACTGGCTGTGGCGATTTCACGTGAACGTGCTCTAAGTAGCCATATGGACTCATCTTCACGATTCTGCTTTGAAAATACCGAGACCATCTATGAGTATCCAATGACGTTTTTAGTTCAACGAAATTTCCCCTACTTGAAGGAGTTGAACCGATTCATACAAATGGCCAGCGCTGGCGGTCTAATTAAGAAATGGCGTGTTGACAGTCAAATCCGATCTCATTTTGGCAAGGAAAATATATACCGGAATTTAACGTTGGACCATTTG
>NW_022597703.1:0-1727 GCF_009176505.1 Sitodiplosis mosellana
GCGCCATTCTGTTTGAAGAAATGAATAAAAATAGACAAATATGTATATAAAACAAAGGCGTAAACTTGTTCAAAACTGATATGTAACAGTTGTGTTGATAATAACAAGAAGACAAAATTTTCTTCATCACAAGGACACATCTCATACACACCTCGCAAACAAGAACAAAACAAACATTAGAAAAGGAAAAATGTATGAATTTACGTACATATAAGCACAAAATATTTGAACAACTGTCATCCGGGACAAGTTGAAACGTTACTCAGAACCTATTTTGCAATATTGGAATTTTGGAATTTTTTATTGACGTAAATTGAGAACTAAAATGAATAGTCTTACCTCCGTAAGACGAACTTTTCCGCACCGTTTCCATAGCGTTCAGCTTTTATTCAGAAAAAAACAACAGTACGTTCATGTATTTTATGGAAAATTGTATTATGATTCCGAAAATCTTGATGTTGGGTATGAAATAAAACGTCTGATTGTCTTTATTGTCGTCTGAAAACTGAAAAAATTGGAACAAAATGTGACGAGTTGAAAAAAATACAACTTAAAATAACCACATTTTTCTTGACCAAAACTATAACGCGTCTTTCTTTTACATTGTATTTATATGGCAGCCCTTCGAATCTATAGAACCACATGAATGAGCGAAGGAGTGATTTGAAACTCTCATACAAAAGCGCGATTTTTAACAAAATTAAGAACAAAAAAATGCAAGAAATTTTGAATTATTATACCGATTTGATACGAAAAATGTAGGTTAGAGGGTGCTAGTCTGTTCCTGGGCCCCTATTATATTGATGAAATAAATCGGGTGGGAGTGATAAAATCCACCTGGGAGCTTATTTTGGGTACCTCCCGAACAAAAGTTCGATTTTTCAAGGAATTTTGAACTAACATACCGATTTAATACCAAAAAGGTTGGTTAGCGGGTGCTGGGTTGTTCCTGGGCCCCTATTATTTTGATGAATTAAATCGAGCGGGAGTGATAAAACCCACCTGGGTAGCCTATTTTGGGTACCTCCCGAACAAAATTTCGATTTTTTGGAGGTTTTTCATAGGCTAGGTATCCTAGGGTACATCTGGGGTGGCTGAAAATTTAATGGTTTTCAAGTCTAACGAAGCACGAACGTTTAGTACTTGCAGAATTTCATTTCCTATTCTGGTATTTGAGCAATCGCGCTAACAAATTTTTGCGTACAGCGTACAGCGTACAGGGTACGACACACCCACATTAAAATAGCAAAATAACCACTGTATCGTGCTTTTCGGTGTCGAAAATGGATAGAAAAATGGTTTTTTTGGGGTACCTAGGTTTTGGAGTGATTACAATACTTTTACTCACAACATGGGCGTGCGAAAAAGTAATAAACGACTTATATAGATAATTAAACGATATTGTGACCTTCAATTTATGCATCAAAACACCTTTTATTCTATTCTTCAGCTAAGGTTTACTGGGTGTGGTAACCAGATGGTACTTTTTTGGGGTCCAACAAAAACAAAAAGTTTTTATCGCTAAATGGAAGATGCCGAAAAATGGGCACTGTGATCTGAATAGAATCCCCTTCCACGGAGATCATTTGGAAGATGATGTGTTCAAAAAGTCAGAACGCATTTGCGAGGACTGACATACATTCTTCTTTTTTTTACCTCTGTACACAGATAGATAGACAGATTCAAGACCATTCTCTCTTGTGAACTGGATTTATGGGAATGCAAAA
>NW_022597704.1:0-6291 GCF_009176505.1 Sitodiplosis mosellana
GCCAACACTCCAAGCACGTTCACGGCTAGAACGTCAAGTAGTAGATACGAGAACAGCGACATGTGAACAGCGTGTGATTGAAAGTGCTTTGCACCCTTGAATTTGGCGACGTGCTCGATCCAGAACATGGCTTCTTCCATTGGGTGCACTGGATTATCTCTGAAAACGGCGGAGATCTCTTTGGCTTTGTTTAAGTAGGATTCATTCGAAACCAGCTCATCGAGTGTCTTTGACAGCGATTCTTTGGTGATTTTTTTGAAATTCAAATACTTTCCGTAGCCGGCGTTCTGGACTCGATGGGCGTTACGATGTTGGTCACCTAGTTGAAATTTTTATTGGAAATATTAGAACAAGCGAAATTTATTTTGCAGTAATAGGAGTTACTAACCGAAAAATGGTATAATCAGCATTGGTACTCCATTCCAAAGTGATTCAGTTGTTCCGAATCCACCACCGTGTGAAATGAAGAGTATGACATTTTTGTGTGCTAGTATGTCGTTCTGTGGGGCCCATTTAAGAATCATCACGTTTGATGGAACATTGGTTAACGAATCCTCATACTTCCAAATTACACGTTGCTTCAGATGTTTGAATGAATCTGGCGATGAATGATCGGTAATTTCGATTCATTGAATGAATATGTTTCAAGTGTTGATTATTATTTATTATAAGTTTAGAGCAACTTATTTAATCGAAAAATTGTCTACCTAAAAAGACTTGAATTTTCTCTTTAGGCAGTAGAGAACTCTTCACCACTGTTCCCAAACTGAAATAGATGACTCCGTCTTTTGATTCGTCTAAGAATTTTTGGATATCTTTTGGAAGTGGTTTGGGCGGTTTGAGATGAGCTCCGCCAATGTTTATCACGCCTGAAATGAATTTTTCAACGGGCATTTCGTTTAATGAAGGAAAGTGATGGAATTAGAAAAGAGAGAGAATTTTAAATGTCATTTTCGATGATAACAAAAAAAACGGTCGCAGTGTTTATCTATTTAGCTAAATAGATTATGTTCTGAATCAAACCTGGCATCGTTGGTCGGGGAGGTGAAATAGCCCGATGTGTGTTAACTAAAATCACGGCAACTTTTTGGATTAGCTCGTCCATCGATGGCAACGGCTCTAAATGAGCAAAGAATCGTCGTGTAAACGCTTCCTCATTCCGAAGATATACAAAATTGCGAATAACCCAATCATAGAGAGCAACCATTGTATTGTACCATCGTTCAGTAAATGACATATTATCTGAATAAGTTAGCATCTGGGATTGTCAAACAAAATTATTATAATTTGTATCAATGCATCCACGTCACACCGTTGCTGCAACAGCAATATACCGCAGGCGATCCTGGTGGCACCGATGTAACACACAGGATCTTACTATCGGTGCCACAAGGTGTCGCTGGTGGTAATGCTCTTGCAGCAACGGTGTGATCCACGTTTCATTTTTATTACCCAATGTGGCACAAAAGATGAAGGGGTCAACAGTCCCGTTTCCCGATCATTAAAATCAGCTGATCCAAATGGACCTTTAATTGAAGAAAAGTGATAATAATAATTATAAGAAGTCGAACAAAAAATATGAACACAAAAATAAACCAACAAAAAGTCACAGAATTCCACAAAGATACTCACAAATTTTCACCACTGGTGCATTGAATTTATGCGCAAATGCTAGGTAACTTTCGCCAAAAAAATCCTCCATGACGATAACATCAAACTGTAAGTCAGTGCTATGAATTAACTTTTGAACTGCTTCACTTTGGAGATTGTATTCGTTCATCATTTTTGGAAAGAATGACAACATGGATATGCTGGCGAATACCGAACCATCAAAATCATCCAACATTTTACTTTGTGGAACTAACAAAAAAAAAAATTATGATGGAAAAAATGCACTTGGTAAAATCATCTGTTTCACTTACGTGCACCTGTAAGATCCAACGGTGGATTGATTAGGTATTCGGTGTAATTTGATGATTTTAAGTTTTCTATTGAATTGCTGGTAAGAAATGCGACCTCATGACCTCTATCAAGAAGTGCTTTCACAAATGTTTGCATGTACAAAAAGTGACTTTTTCCATTCATTGGCGAAAGAACAAGGACTTTGTATCCATTTCCGAAGGTTATGAACATTGAAAGCACCACAAATAATCGCAAATTCTGAAAAGAAAAATTATGCAATAAATAATAAATTTTTACATCAGAAAATACTCATCAAATGAAACTAAGTTGAGTTTGAAAAGTTAATCTACCATTTTGATGATTCGATGTCAACAGAAAAGTTTATTCCAAAACAATGTTGTCTACACGAGTGATCACTTGGAACTGAATAGACTCTAAAATCTGGTTTCTGCTGTTGGTGCAGAGAATAAAACTTTGAATGTGTTGTTATTTACTTCTCTAATCATGAATGATCATTCATAGTCAACAAAACTAGTTGTTTCATAGTGTCTATTAGACGTTTTCATTGGCACGTAGATTCTCAAATGATTGCTGATTGTTGAAATGATCATATTGAACAAGAAAATGAATAGAATTTGATATATATAAGTCATCTTTTACACACATTTCACCATTTGATTCATTAGCAATACCAGTTCATACTTGTATTTGATTTCATTTCATTTACATCCATTTGGACTTTTCACACGTTCAATATGATAACTGTGTTGGAATAGTCAAACCACTTATCAAGTATATAAGAAATCTGTGGGCACGTAATCACTGCTGACCTTCACCAACAGAAGCTGACAAAACACATTTCGACGATGATTATGCATTAATTCAGAACATTGTGTGGAGTAAACAATTGACAAAATGCGTTTTCGTTTTCAAATGTATTACGTAGCTTGTGTATGTGTATCAGAGTTCGTTTGTATTCGGATTTTGTCGTTTTTTATCATATTGAAATCTTATCGTGTCTTATCTTATCACAAACAATGTATGAAATGAAGATTGGTTTTGTAGAAGAATAGATATTTATTGCAATCTGTCGATTTGAAGATTTTCAACACAATTTTAATTGTGTTTAAATTTGCAGACTTATCAAAATACAAACAAAATCCTTTTTAACATTTAACATTATTTCTTTTATTTTTTTCAGTGTTTTCCCACATAAAACAAATTACTTCCCTATGTGATAAAACAGCGAGCGCCGTAGAGATAAAATAAATAAAAAAGCATTTTGTTGCGACTCAGTTTCAGTTTAATTGTTGTTTTCATTATTTATTCAGTAAAGCTTTATACGTTTTCGCATTTTCTGTTTGTTGAGTGTTCTCCGTACGATTTTGATAATTAAATACAATATAAGAACAGAATTATACAATAATCAAACAAATCACATCGAGAAGTAAGTATGAAAACCAAGACATTTTCACAGCATATGATTTCAAGTGTTTTGCTCCGCGAAACTTTGCCACATGTTCAATCCACCAAACTGCATCGTCCATGGGAGGAATAGCAGTATCTCTAAAAACTTCAGACATATATTTGGCTTGGTTTAAATACGACTTGTTTGTGGTCATTTCCTAAATTGTATTGACCAGTGAATCGGTGTTGAGTTCGTTGAAATGTAACTGCTTTGCATATCCGGCTCGTTCGGCTCGTTCGGCTCGTTCGGCTCGTTCGGCTCGTTCGGCTCGTTTTGAATTTCTAAATTGATCACCAACAAATGGAATCATCAACAAGGGCACTCCGCGATAAATTGATTCGAAGTTACCCAACATTTCGCCTGGTCATGAGATATTCATAAACAAAATCGAAATATCGATTAAGAAAACACATGGATGAGTTTGAAATGTGATCAGAAAAATGAATTAAATACAAAAATTAATTGAATACGAACCATAGCTGATGAATAGAACAACATTCGGATGAGCTAAGATGTCACTTCGCTGCACTCAACGAACGAGTACATTTGATGGAACATTTTGAATTGATTCATCATCATATTTCCAATAACACGTTGCTTAATCTGCCCTAATGCATCTAAGAACACTTTCAATCGCTCTGGTGGCATTTCACTACTCCTAAATGTCTCAAAACTGAAGAAGATCACTCCATCTTTAGCTCCATCTAAAAATGTCTGTATATCAGCGGGTAATGCTTAATGGCTGTTCAATATGAGCAAAATAAACGATGCCCGGCATCGATGGTCTTGGTGGTAAAAAAAATCGATGCATATTGATTAAAATCACCGACACATTCTTCACCAAGTCGTCAATTGACGGTAACTTTCCCAAGTGTTCGAAGTGTTTTTCAGCTATTTCCATTTGGTTGGGAATGTGAATGAATCGACGAACCGCCCAGTCAGTGAGTGAAATCACAGTGTTGTGCAATCGTTCAAAAAGTGACATCTCATCTGAGTAGTCGAGTATCTACGTGAAAAGTTTTCATTTTTAGGCAAAAAAAAGGATTTCATTAAAACTATCTTACCGTATGTGGAACATAGCTCCAAGGAGTCAGTAAACCGAATTGCCGATCGAAGAAATCAAAATGTCCATGCGAACCTTTTTATGTGCGAGGAAAAAAAGACGATGTTATACATAGAAACAAGTGTGAATATACAAGTTTGAACGCTCTTAAATTTGAAGCACTTTGATCATACTACATTACACATCGTTACTTACTAAGGGTTATAAGTGGTGCATTGAACTTAAAACCAAACATCGAGAGGCTTTCCAGAAAAAATTCCTCATTGATGACTAAATCAAAGCTGAGATCGTTGCGAAGTAGAAATCGCTGAACATTTGTATTGCTCAACAAATGGTCGGCCATCATTTTGCCAGCTTTTGTGAACAGCAAAAAATCGGATAGAGCTGATTCACTTTGTGCTTCGATGGATTTTTTCTGTGGCAGAATTGGGCTTAAATCAATCGAAGAAGAAGCCAGAACTTCGGTATAGTTGAACGGCTTTGGATCGGGCCACGTTAATGGTGTTATACACGTAACTTCATGGTGTCGATTCAAAAGAGCCTTTATCACATTCTGTGAAAATAACCAATGGCTTTGTCCATGTAGTGGCGACAAAAATAGTATTTTATAACCACTTGTTGCACCCGCAAACAAAAACACCACACACAATAGCCAGGAATTCTATGAATTTCGGAAAAGAAATGGTGAATTATAAAGGAAACAATTTTTGAAGCAACACTTCCACGTCGTACCATATTGAATGACAGCTGAACTTGCAAGCAAGCAATCAGGCATCTCGTATTCGCTTATCACCAAGTGATATTTGAACACACTCTACACAGCCAACCAAATTTCATAACTCAATTGTTCTACGCAAACATCTGGTTTACTTAAATCTACTCGTGGCTCGCAGTATGTATGCGACTGTATTCGGATTCAGTATGCGTATGTGTGCATATGTGTGCGTATGTATGAAAGTAAAAGTGTGAAGACATTTTTTTAATACTCTCACAAGTGTTTATTGAAATTAACCGGCTAGGAACCTAATGTTATTGTTTTGAACAACATGTGTAGTTATGTATATAAGTAGCACGTGTTAATTTTAATGTGTTGATCGACTAATACAAATTTTTTGATGTATTGTACTACAACCGTATACTTCGTTTGAATGGAACGTAACGTTTGTTTTCTCATTCATTTGAACGAACATGTGAATAACTCCAACTCTACATTTTGTTGTATTCAGTTTCGCTTTTGTTTTCTGCTTTGTTTTGATGCTTTTCTTCTGCAAAGCGAACTAACTGCTAAATATAAAACAAGTGTAACCGATAAGAAACCGAAGGTCAATACACCAAACACATCGATCAATAAGTATGAAAACCATGACATGTTCACAGCATGCGATTTCAAGTGTTTTGCTCCACGAAATTTGGCCACATGTTCAATCCACCAGACTGCTTCGTCAAGGGGATGAACTATATTTTCTTTGAATATCGCTGAGATTTCTCGCGCTTTATTCAAATATGATTTGTTTGTGGTCATTCCTTGAATGGTGCTTACTAACAAATCCGTGCTCAGTTCGTTGAAATTCAAGTACTTCGCATATCCATCTTCCTGTGCACGTTTCCCATTTCTGAATTGATCGCTGAAAAACGGAACGATCATCATTGGCACACCTCGATAAAGAGACTCGAAGTTGCCGAACATTCCACCTGCAATAAAATGAAAATAATTACCAAAAAAAATTCACCTAGATAACACTGCAGTAAAATATGAGGCTGTGAGAATGAAAATGGTAATACAGGAATAAACATTCTGAAGCGCATCAAGAAAAAAAAATTCGCAAAAGTGAATCATGAACCTCCTATGCTGCCCATG
>NW_022597705.1:0-1063 GCF_009176505.1 Sitodiplosis mosellana
ATAAATCAGAGAATAAGTAGTAGTAATTCACCTACTCTCATTGTGCTAATAGTAATTTAAAAGTTGAACATTTTTTAACATCAATTTCGGTTTGACCCCTTTCGTTTGTGTTTATTTTGTTGTACAATGTGAAATCTGGAATGAATGAAGAAGCTGAAGAAGGAAATTTTTTTATTGAACAGCAGCTACAGCCAAAATAGAATTTCAAGTTTCTGTGTAAAGACCAAGAGCCGGAAAGAATGAACGAACAACAGTGAAAAAAAAAACACGAAAGAAAAAAAAACAGATTCGACAGCTTGGCTCGAAGATAATGTGTAAGACAATTCGCATTGAAAATGATGCACAAATGAAAGTACATAGCAAAAGGAAGGAGAATTGCAAAGGATTTTCAATCTATTGCCCATTGTTTTAATGAGACACACACACACACACACACACACACACACACACACTTTTTGGTGAGGTGATACTATTTCGGGCATAGTGCAGTTTGTGCACACGTTTATTGTTTTTTTTGTGTTCTATTTCGCCAGTTCAGCCTCTGTGCAAACAATTTACGGGAATATTATGTGTGCAATTCGGCATATGAGTGTGTGAAATAAGCCTGAAGGGGTAGCTATAAAAATTACATCTCTGTTTTTGATACAAGGGTCTGGCCAAAAAAAAACTAAGAGAAAAAAAAATTTGGGAAGGAAAGATAACGTTATTCACGGTGCGATCACGGCACTGTTGTTTGTAATTTGTTTGCAGTTAGTGACGATTCAAGTGATCTTGTTGACATCGAAAGCAATTGACAGTCGAAACGAAAAAGAAACCGTTTGTATGTCATCATTACCACAATCTAAGGCCCCAACGACAACAACATTTGCAACAACAACGAACGCCATCAATTGACACATAATAGCCTCAAAATAAAGAACGAACAAGCGATACGACGACACTGCGCCTTCTTGACAGTTCTCATATAAATGAGCCCAGAAGCGCCAACTGGTGCAAGAACATGTAATAGAACCGTTGTATACCAATAGTATTAAAAGCTTACACGTTGGGTATACTGTTATTG
>NW_022597706.1:0-2716 GCF_009176505.1 Sitodiplosis mosellana
TCGATTAATAGTGAAACCGATTCTGCGGAACGAATATTCAATTTTTTGAATGAAGCAAGAAGCAAATTAATGGTGTCACCAAATCCAAATATAATTTTGGTCGTTAGCAATACAGGCACTGGAAAATCTACACTGATTCATTATGTGCAGAGATGATAGCAAAATTATTGCGATAGAGCCCGATGGACCCAACTCCGAATACACAATTTACGATGACCTCGATGAAAAAATAGGAAGTATTCGAACGTCGACAGTGTCGCGAACACTCATTCCGCAAAATGAACGTCGACGAAGAGCAGAATGTGTGGTACGATTGTCCTGGCTTCGGTGACACGTGCAATGAAACGGTCGAGATCGCCACAACGTTTCTCATCAAAAGTGTCATCGAGAATGCCAAAAGCATCAAATTGGTTTTGGTTGTAAACTACAAATCGGTCACTGAAACTCATGATCGCGGTCTGTCGCGTTTGGGTGAGCTCGCTCAAAACATCAACCAATTTGAAGACAGTGTGTCGCTTGTGGTTACCAAAGCTCTGTCCCATTATATACGAGGCAAAGAAATCATCGAGGTGTTCGAGGATTCCGTGATGAATTCTACGGCGCAGTTCGCGATTGATCATCGCGCAGTTTTGAAGCAGAAAGGATCGAATGAAAAGAAGATTCAACTGATCGATGCTTTTTTGGAACAATCTTCAAAATACGCATCTACTGGCTGAAAAAGGCTCACAAGAGACCATATCCGCTCAATTTTCGACGAGCAATCGATTAAAAGTGGTTACAATGCGATCTGAGGCTATTTCATGGCCAAAAAATAGGTCGGATTGAAGTGAATTTTTCAACTTGCTTCATTTTCACTGAAAATGATATTTTTGTTCGGAAAACACGTGATTGGTGTATTACCTCTGACGACATTTTGGTCTTAATATTCGGCTTTAAAACAAAGTTACAACACTTGAAATTGGTCGTGCCGTGTTTTAAACTTGATGATGACAATTTTTTTCCACTCTTATGTGTGTTCGTAAATTGGGTTTATGATTGAAAAAGTAATTTTATATATTGGGTCAATTCGAAAGTTTCCACCGCTGACATTTGAATGTCGCCACTTGTAACTGAGCGTAGCTTGACAAGTGAATCCAATTGCATTTTGTAGATGTGACATTTAGCAATCTAACTCAGAGCAGAAAGATTCATTTTTCGTTCTGCGTCATTGTTTTTGAATCGATTGAAAATGGATCGTGATAAGGTGTTTTTTCGAGGGGCCCTTCTTTTCTTATTTGATTCGAAGAAAACTGCCGCTGAAGCCCATCGGATGCTGTCAGATACTTATGGCGAGCAAGCTCCATCGGAACGAAGCTGCAGAGAATGGTTTCATCGATTCAAAAGTGGTGATTTTGACTTGAAAGACAAAGAACGTTCAGGTCGGCCAGAAGCGATTGAAGATGTTGATTTGCAAGCATTATTGGATGAAGACCCAACCCAAACGCAAAAAGAACTTGCATTGCAGTTAAACGTCGGCCAAACAACCATTTTCAGACATTTGCACGCCATGGGAAAGATTCGGAAGCTGGGAAAATGGGTTCCACATCAACTGTCTGAAGAGCAACTTCAAGCACGAATCGCAATATGCACAAAACATCTTGCAGAGCACAAAAGAAACAGTTTTTTGTATCGGATTGTTACCGACGATGAAAAATGGGTTTATTATAAGAACCCCAAACGTAAGGAAGCGTATGTTGATCCAAGCCAACCGGCACCATCACAACCAAAACGAGATATTCATTGCCATAAGATCATGCTATGCATCTGGTGGGATATGAAAGGAGTCGTATATTATGAGCTGCTAAATCCAGATCAAACGATCGATAAGGAACGCTATCGACGCCAATTGAATGATTTGGCTCATGCATTGGATGAAAAACGGCCATTAATAGCTCGAAAACACCACAATGTTTTGTTCCACGATGACAACGCTAAGCCACATCGTGCAACAATCGTTAAAAATGAGGTAGAGCAGCTCGGTTGGGATCGGCTTGATCAGCCCGCGTACTCTCCAGACCTTGCTCCTTGCGACTACTATCTATTTCGATCGATGCAGATTGCCCTGTCTGAAGTACGCTTTCAAAATGAGGAAGAAGTGCGAAAATGGGTTGATGACTACATAACCTCAAAAGACGAGGACTTCTTCACACGAGGAATGCACAAGCTGCCAGAAAGATGGCGGAAAGTTATAGCTAACGATGGCGAATACATCGGTTAATGTACATTTTCAATTTATTTTGCAATAAATGTATTTTTAGACAAAAAAAAACGGCGGAAACTTTCGAATTGACCCAATAAAATTCAGGCCTGCCACAGATTTTTTTGTCTAAAAAAGCTGAAAAAGCTGATATTACCAGTTTGAAAAAGCAAGCAAAAGCTGATGAGATTAATATGGCAAAATCAAAGAAGCAGTTAAAAAAATAGTTTTTTTTATAGTATTTCTTGTCGAATCATAACTGAAATTTTATTTTCAATCTTACTTGCTACGCAGTTGACTTATAAATAATATTGCTAACTGAATTAAATTTGACTTCCATGTTTTCAATATGTTTATCTCGCATCAAGTGTTGGGTCACAGCAGCAAATCCTTTACTTTTGATGATGATAGTACTATCGCAGGCTGAACATCCCAACGTAAAATCTTCTTCCTTCTTGAAAAATTCTTTGTATTTCACTT
>NW_022597707.1:0-1097 GCF_009176505.1 Sitodiplosis mosellana
AACAATAGCTGTCAGTGTCAGTGATGACAGATACTTATGCTACAAATATTGCAAAACCAACCGTTTTTTTTTAAATCAATTGTTTCACAAGTAGAAGAACATAAAAATAGATAAAACTTCAATTCTCTTTAAATATAGTTGTTTTATTCAAACTTCTTTTATGGATAAGTAATATCTTAGTAATATGATCTTTGTACTTTTATTCAGAAAGAATACCGAGATCTTCAACAATCAAGCGCCTCTCTTTCGTATTTGAATTGGTGATTTTTCGAAATAAAAGCAGCTTGACCGAAATCAAAAGTATCATTCGTGTTTTAGTTGTTGGACTAGAAATAAAAGTTTGTGTTCAAGTAAATTGTGTAGAAACGCATAAGACAGGCACAAGTACGAAAATATTTGCTCCGATTTTTTCTGTATTCAATACCCGTTCTTCGAGAGTTTCATTTAAGTGAAAAAACTAGGTCACAACTTCAAGTTCTGGTGAGTAACTTTTTCTTTTTATTAATCATTCCATACAGTTTTGTTCCACATTTGTTGTGCACTGAAATTTTTCGAATTTTTCTTCGCATACCCGAGAGAGTTTCATATAAGGTTGCCGAAAGCCAATGTGATTTTATTAAATAAAACTCATACATGCAGTCGGTTTATCAATCTCTCCGGAATAACAAGCATCATACATCCTGATTGCCATGAGTCAAAATAACGATCCAATTAATAATATCTATTTATTTCCCTAAACTTTCGGAACACACAGAAAATTACGATAGTAGCGAGGAGCTTATAATTCATACGAGTCACAATTCAAAACGAGTCAATGCGTGCCAGCGCAATTGTTGCATATGCGCTCGTTGTATTTCAAAAATATAATCTTCGAAAATATCCTTTTTGGCTCCAATATTGCGATTGTCTTAGTGTGTACGAATTATCTGTTTTTTGTTGATATATAAAATGCGATACAGTTTGCTTCACATGATCGATCGGTTTATTTCCTACACAGGGCTGGAATTCTAAGTCATTCCACCAAAATCGTTCGGAGTTATTTTTTTCGTACATAAGACCATATTGGAGTGAAAGAGAGAGATTCCACTATTTTTCAG
>NW_022597708.1:0-3820 GCF_009176505.1 Sitodiplosis mosellana
TTTGAAATGGTGCTTGCTATTGATTGCGTGTTTCGCGAGTGCTGAATAATTTTTGGTGGTGTGTGTTTTACTTGAATCGTATTCGTGTTGACTCATACGTACAACCAGCTTCTGTGTTGTTTCACCAATGTACGATGTTTCACAGTCAGCGCAATCGACTTTGTAAACAACGCCGCTTTGCTGGCCCTTCGGTATTTTTGATTTCAAATTCGTAAAACTGAAACCATTCTTGTTGTGCGGTCGCATAGCCATTTTAAGTTCTGATACGAAGTATTCACATGATCGTGAGACCGATTCGCTTAAACCAGGCACATACGCTAATGATGCATAATGTTGTGTTTGTTCGGCAGTGAGCATGGTGTTATCGCCCGTCTGATTTACAGACTAATACGCGTAGCTATTTCCAGCCACTTGTGTATTTTTGCACGATGTCTACATCTCAACCAGCGACAAAGGCAACCCGTGTGCAAATAAAATGACTAACAGTCACTCAGTTGTATGTAACTGTATGTACTATGTAGTGATACACAACTAAAACTGGCTAAGTTGATTGAAATCATGCGTTTTGTATGGAGACAATCACGTTTAATTATTCTTTCAGTCAGTCGACTAATTTGGGACATTTTGACTAAGAGTGATTTGTGATTAAAGTTAACTGCAGTTGCTTATTTTGTTCGAGACAATCTATAGAAGTAAAGTAATAAGTAACTAATACTTTTTTGCGGGGAAAAAAATTCTGTCACTGTCAAATTTCGTACCAACACAACCAAAGTTTTTTTTCAACGAAAAAAATTCTTCGTAGTAGTAAAAGAATTATTGTATAGATTCAAGAAACAAAATCACTAACACTAAGAAACAAAGACATTTTACCGTGTGTGTATAAAAACCCATAACAAGCCTCACATCAAAATTTTCATGACAGTGTTTTCGGAAGCCATTTTAGATCGCTACATTTCGACCAAAATAATTTTTCCAGCCAATATTCGGCAGAAACTGTTGATGGGGTTTTGTTTGGCTTGTCAATATCTACAACTTTTACCAAGACATCAGCCCTTGAAAAGGCATTCTGGGCCAGTTACAGTGTAAAATGACCGAAAAAATTGCAATTTTTTTGGCATTTTTTACATTTTTTGCTCTACGAGTCACCCGGGCGGTAAACTATTGTTCAGTTTTCGACTTATGTCGTGTAGCCAAAACCTGTACACAAATTTTGGTACTTGTCAGATTGCGATTTAAAGCGGTAAAAGCAAATGATTTCTACCTTTTCTGCCTTTGAACATCTAGTATGGTCCTTTACGAACATTTTGGGTACTTACATGACCAAATCGAGTGATGTTTTCACATATTTCTGGCCTCATATTCGATTCCAACTCCCAAAAAATCGACTTTTGACCAAAAAATCCTTAATTATAGGCTTTTTTGGGATAAGACACCATCCCTAAAAAGCCTATAATTAAGGATTTTTTGGTTTAAGAAATGGGATCCAAAGGCAAAACAGGTGCATTTGGTGGGATGCGAGCCCACAAATAAGAATTTTCGATTGTTTGATCCTGAGTCGAAGAAAGTGTTCATCAGCTGCGACGTGAAATTCAACGAAAATTTCATTCGTAGTGAGTATTTGACATTGCCTGACGATGAAATTATTAGCGACAAGACGGAAGTTGCAAACAATGGTAAATCGCATGAACCAGAAAAATCGATTGATGACTTGGGTGAATCAACATTGAAAAATGCAACCAATTCAGATGATGCGGCATCGGAAACAGAAGATTCATTCACCAAATCAGTTGATGGAAGGGCAGCAACAAGTACACCAACACAGAGAGTTCTGCGTACAAATAGAAAGCAAACAGAATTCTACGGAGCATTTGCATATTCGGCTATTTCAATTGAACCCACGACATATCAAGAGGCAAAGAACTCAAGTGAATCAACGCATTGGATGAAATCGATTCAGGAGGAGCTCAATTCGTTGAAGGAAAATAATACATGGAATATAATCGAAAAGCCAAGCAAATGTCATGTCATTGGGAACAAATGGGTGTTTAACCCTTTGACGACCAAGATTGAACGGGTGGGAATTTTGCAATTCTGATTGCAGATTCGTGATCAGCGACCCCAAAAACCTTAAGAAAATTTTAATTAGAAGAAAAAAATTTTTTGGTTGGTCGACCCCATTTTTTCAGTCACTCCATAAGGTTACATGTAAAACTCAAAAATGAGACCAAAAATAGAGTGTTACGGGCAGAGCCATATCGTATGGCCTGAGTAATATTTTCGAACATGTTGAGTAGTTTTGGAAAGAGGAAGGTTGCTCGCATCTTTTCACCTAATATTCCGAAGTTCTAGCTCTGACCGTTTAAAAAATATAAGATTTTGAAAAGTGTGAAAAAAAGTTAAGATTTTTCAACTTTGGAGGCATCTGTGGAACGAGCTGGTGAAAAATGTCAATACTATAAAATATTTTTTGGTAGCTACATTCATTCTCTTTCCAAAAAGCCTATATTTATCAAAATCGGTTAACAAATGTGGAAATTATAGGCGAAAAACAAAATGGGACATATGTGTCCCAAAGGTCGTCAAAGGGTTAAGTTGAAAACACCACCAAACGAGGAGCCAAAGCACAAAGCACGCCTAGTTGCAAAGTGCTATTCACAATCGGCTGGCATTGATTACAAAGAGACATTTTCTATGGTTGTTCGATATGAAACCGTTCGCTGTATTCTTGCTGTTGCGGCGATTGACGATATGGAAATGGTACAGTTTGATGTCAAAACCGCATTTCTCAACGGCGGTCTGGAAGAGATCATTTACATGGAAATACCAGAAGGTATTGAGCACGAGTCGAACAAAGTATGCCGTTTGAAGCGAAGTTTGTATGGGCTGAAGCAAGCTTCAAGAGCTTGGAATTCGAAGTTTGTACATTTCCTGAAAAGTTGCGATTTGGAACAATCGAAAGCGGATTCATGTTTGTTCTACGGCTACATTGAAGGTGAATGGGTAATCGTTTAACTGTACGTTGATGATGGATTCTTTCACACAGCAGGGGGGCGATTAAATCGTTGGTAGCGAAACTGAGCAACGAATTAAAAATCACATTGGGAAATGGCGAATATTACGTTGGCATGGAAATTAAGCGTGACAGAGCAGCCAAAACAATAAAAATCACGCAGGAATCGTACATCGAAAGGGTAATCGAAAAGTTTCGGATGCGCGAGTCGAATGTCATTTCTACACCATTTGATGTTGGTACCAATTTGACCAAATCCGAAGAAGAATGCGATTTGAATTATCCATATCGACAAGCATGTGGTTCGTTAACGTATGCATCAATCATTGCACGACCAGACATTTCCTATGCAGTGGGAGAAGTCAGAAAGTTTTTGGAAAATCCAAATCGTTCGCACATCAATGCTGTTAAGCGAATCATGCGTTACTTGAATCACACAAAGTCATTGGGCATTACATATGGTGAACCGGGTGAAATGGATTTAATCGGTTACACGGATGCAAGAGATTTGGACACAAGACGATCAAAGACTGGATATGTGTTCAAGTTTGGAAATGGTTTGATTATGCGGAGAAGTCAAAGGCAAGAAACAGTTGCGCAATCCACGACGGAAGCTGAATTCATGGCAATAACCGAGGGCGCAAAAGAAGCTATTTGGTTGCGTCAACTATTCGAAGACATCGGTTTTGAACAGGCAACGGCTACGAAATTGCGTGTGGACAATTTAAGCGCCATTAAATTGGTGCAGAACCCGGAATTGCATTGTGGCATCTCTCACTAAGAGAGGTGCGTGCAACGAGAGAGTGAATG
>NW_022597709.1:0-2703 GCF_009176505.1 Sitodiplosis mosellana
ACTACTCAATGGAGCAACGGACTTGTCGTCACACGCGTAGATATAGCGTTTCACTCTATTTAGCGATTCGTTAGTTGCCGAAAAATCGTCTATGCAGTGCACTCGATATTTAACGTGAAATACTAATATTCCGTAAGCCAACATTGTTGCATATTTCATTTGAGCGCAGATTTTACCTTGTAAGCCAGATTTTTGTTAAGATGCAATCTTAATAACGCTTTTTTCGCGCAATCTTTTCCCTAGCTGGAGAGAAAAAAAGCACTGTACGGTGTACACACCTATGACAATGCAGACAAAATATGGTAAATTGATCCTTTCAAGGTCGGGACTGGCGATTTCCTAAACTTTATGGTTAAGTTCAATACATGATAATTCCGTTTCAAAGAGTCATTTCAATTTCATTGCAACAGTGCAAAAATTCATGTGTGTACTCTGCAGTGAAAAAACAACTTGTCAGTGCTCCGGCGAAAAAAATGCGCGAAAAAAGCGTTATTAAGATTGCATCTTAATAATATGTTATTATTATAGTTAATAATATATTATTAGCGCCGAATCATAGGATTTATTAAGAAAAATCGAACATATTTCGTAACATATTATGTTATTATTATGTTGAATCTTAATAACGTTATTATTATGTTATGTTGGACCAATATATCGGCCGTTATTATTATGTTATTAAGTATAGTTAATAATATGTTATTGCCTGTAAATCTGTATGCAAGACTGTTACATTAATTTATAATAATAATAATTTACACCAATTTAGTACAACTTTCAGTTCTCGCCTCGTTAAAAACCTGGCTCTTTCCATAAATTATGCAGTATTTACAAAAGTGGGCACATGAAAACCAAAACATAGTCACACAACCAAGATGGAAATGCTTGATAGTAGTCAGATAGAAAACGGTCCAAAGTAACCTTTGGTAAACGTTTCCAAAGGACAAAAGCTATGTGAAGCGTTCAATTTTACACTTTAATTGGTAACTCTAGGACAGCAAAAGTCGTCACTCAATTTATACCGGTGGATAAATTGACGAGAAGTTTTATGTCGGTTTAGGCAGATCCATTTTGGCTGCAGAGTGCCTTGAGTTAAATAATTGGCCATGATTTGAAGCGTATAAATTGCTATATGATGCTAATATGAAAATAATACTAGAACTGGAATAATAACTCGCCAACTCAATGGATGGCTATGAAAAAGATCAATATCAAAATTTACAATGAATAGAGTAAAAATCACAGATAGGTATCATTATCTCAATACATATAGGGGAATGTAGGGGGACAATTCGTCAGTCATTTAATGATAATTTGTGTCATGTGTGCCGTGTGAAAATGAGTTGAATCGCGTTCGGATGATGGAAATTCTGGTCATGACTCTTTCATGATTGTTTTAATCAGCAGCATTCTAATAAAGAGTGGTGTCAGAGCATATGCTGCGTTGTATTTGGTGGACTCGAACAGGTTGACGTCATGGTTCGGGTTTACGGTAACATGAAAATTCGCAATTCCATAATTAGTGAGGGTAGTATCAACGTGTTCTCGTGGAGAACATATACAAAAAATGAGGTTACCTGGATGAAAAATTGACTAGGCGGCCAGGTAGTCACTTGAGTTTGCAAAGCGATCCAAAAGTGGTGTCCGTCATTTTGCGAACCGATGATGCAAAATTCTTCTTTGAGGTCGCTGCTGTGAACAGTTCCGGCACCATGTTCGCCATTTTGCACATTTGAGGAATTTGAGCTTCGCGCACCAGCTTCATGTGCTTGTCATTGACCCTGAATTGCTCGCTGTGTCTCAATGAACGCCTATCATTAAATTAGACTTTGTCACTAACCGTTGGACAGTTAGCGTTACCATTGATGATATCGTAGAAAAAAGTCAATGACGCGTTGACACGTCGACAGCGAAGACTAATCATGTTCAAGTCTGACAATCGTTGCTCGTACGGTGTGATTGAGTATTGGTTATGCACGGATGGGTATTCTCGACGAGCGTACATAGTGAATTGGCGTTGCACGGATTCGATTTTTTCGCTGTGGATTTTGTGGAATGGAAGCCATACCATGGCGCAGTAATCGAGGTGAGATTGAACCAATGCAAAATACAGCGACTTTAGTGTGGTAACGTCAGTGATGTCATGGCAAAAGCGCTTGACAAAGCCAAGTGCAGCCGTTGTCTTCGAAGTGACCATGTCAATGTGTTTGGCAAAAGACAGCTTTCTGTCAATTAGAACACCCAAGTCCTTGACACCCGACAACGCTTTAAAATCGTTCGACTCACTTGCTCCGTGCTTGACAAATTGAATACGCTTTTCCAGGTACGACTTAAGGCATACCAGCAAGTTTTGAGGTAAATTGAATGACCTCAGTTTTTGAATCAAAATGTTGTGATCAACTCGATCGAAGGCTTTCGTAAAGTCCGTGTACAGGACATCAACTTGAGCTCCAATGTTCAGGCCACTCTGGGCGTAGTACACAAACTCGGTTAGGTTTGATGCTGTAGATCGTCCTTTCATAAAGCCATGTTGATTAGGCGAGATGCGATCACGAACAGTTTCAAGCAATTTTACGTTGACGAGGTGCTCGAAGAATTTAGCTATTGTTGGTAATTTTGCTATGCACCTGTAGTTTTCAATGTCCGATCTGGCGCCTGTTACAGATTGAACATGTTTATTGTATTTTTCCTTTAAGTTAAGCA
>NW_022597710.1:0-1596 GCF_009176505.1 Sitodiplosis mosellana
TTCGTTTGACTTTCCAGTTTGTCACGGAGTTTGTAGTACTCTTTGTTTTGTTGCTCGATCTTTGCCTCAAGAGCACTATCAACTTCGTCCACCTTTTGTTTCTTCAATGACGGCTCATCAACATCTTGCTTGATTGCTCTAATGAAAACACACATGTATACAGGGCTATAGCTCCCGAAAAAAGAAGAATACTCTTAACTTACGGAATGTGCTTCTTGGCATTAGCTTTGTCATCTTTCGATAAACTTTTGAAGCCTGGAAGTATTTCGGCCGACTCAAACCAACCGAGTGCAGTTCGCAGCTGAGCAAAACACTCCACGTGATGCCACAAGGCCTGGCCGCCAAATTTTAGCCCGATTTCCTTTATGATGTGAAATATATGTTTCAATTTAAATATGGCTTTAGGATTTTGAAAGTCAACTGATTGGCTTTAGTCTATTTGTTGGAATTCAATTAATTGAATATTATCCAAAGATGACTGAAGCGTACCGAGCAACCGACGCGCCACAACTGAGTTTGCGTGCGTCAAACATGCTTAGTGTCTGTAACATGACCGAAAACGAGCATGGTTTACAAGAGTGCATCAGAGCACTTGTGTTTTTTTTTTTGCTTTTTTCGTCGTTCCACTTTGTATTTTTGGCCAATATTCTGTCTAATTTTGTCAAAGATAAATGTCTGAAAAGTGATTTAGGGAAAAATCCCCAAATGCGTGTAATGGCACGCAGCGAAAAACGACTCTCAGTTGAGTTGCGGCATACGCTACTTAGCGTGCGCTCAGACACCTCTGGTATTAATCTGTTTTATTTTTGCATACTATATTAAATCGAAAATACCCAATGAATGAGGAAAATACGGGTCTTTATGGTATCTAAAAACTTATGACTTATAAACTAAAATGTTACCGTATCATGTGCAACTTTCTTGATGCGCACTTCATCTTTTGGAATTTTTTGATGACAACCGGCGCACGACGCCCGCCCAGATTTTGCATACTCAATCCCAAAGTCATTGATCAGCATCGCCATTCCTTTTGATGTTCCCGGGTCCACTGACCTTTTTTTTCCTTTTTCTTTCTTCGGTTGAGGAATGACAGCAGTGACACCACCACCTAATATGAAAGGCAATATCAAATGTTTTTACCAATTTTTACAGACACATAAAAGCCCAGATTTATACCCAGATTTCCGCGAATTTCCTTTTGATCTTCAACACGAAGCTTGGGAAATCCATCGATAAGTGCTTCAGTAGCCGGTCGATGTTTCTTGAAAAAACATGCCTGATGAAACCAGTTGGGTTGTTTTCCATCATGAAATGCCGACTAAATGTGAACAATAGAATGCGTTTTTTTTAAATAAAACAATTTCAGAGTTGAAAATATCAAATCATGTGTATGGCCATAATCAAAGAAATTATTCATAAATGGAACATACGAAAGAAAAAAAAACAACAAAGAAATCAGCGTTTAGCAACAGGAATCACTTGGGACCGTTTTTTATAATGTAATAAATGGTGCACACCATTTCCAATTTCATATACATCTGTTTCCGATATTCTAAATATATTACCTGAACCATAACGGCGATGCGCAATGTCCCT
>NW_022597711.1:0-3090 GCF_009176505.1 Sitodiplosis mosellana
ACATGAAAATGACATGTTGAATTGTGTTTGTTTCGTTAGTTTCAACTATGCCGCTACGAGAGGTCACTTTTGTCGTTTCTTGTTGTTATTTTACATGTAAAATCAATGGTTTTAGACGAGGATGAGGTTTGCTTTTATCAAAACCCTGAAAATGGTTTTTTAGATAAGTTTCCATACAAATGTACCATGAGACATATTTTTTTGGTATTTAATTTTAATGAAACGGTCACTAAAATTAAGAAATGGTTACTGAAAATCTGGAATTGGTTCCGAAAAAGAGGAATTAATATCCAAAAAAATTGATAAAAAAAAATTAAATGGTCACTAGAAAAAAAGATATGGAGTACTATTTAAATTAAATGAATTTTGAAAATAAATAACTGGTCTCGAAAATTAAAAGAGAATTTTTTTCAAAAATATAAAATTGATCTCTATTTATAAGAAGTGATTTCTAAAAATAATCTCTAATTGAATTCGAAAAAAAGGAAAAGGCCTCAAAAAAAAGAAACGGTCTCAAAAAAGAAGAAACGGCTCCAAAAATAAACGGTCTCCTAAATAAAAGGTCTTGCCGATGGAGAACTTTTCCACCCTGTTGTCCAAAATAATGGACTTCATTCATGGCTATTATTCACAGCATTGAAGTTGCTGGCTATGTAGCGCTGCTGTTGAACAGATCTGTTCAACAGCAGCTGTTGGTTGCGTGCATATTCGCTGTGACGTGCGCTTGTTCATTTAACGTTTCTCACACATAGTGTTTTTCCCTTGCATTCACAAGGAAACAGACAGAGAAGCGTATACAACAGACTCCGAGATAGATTTTTATCTTGTTCATTTACCGTTATTTGTCAACAAGTCTGCCTATATCCACGCATTGCCACTTTACATAGTATACCGCCCATCAAATGTTCGCCATTTAGTTTTATATTGCCCATGCATTAGTTATGGGGATTTTTGTTTTGTTTATTTTTTGTTGTTTGTAAACAAATCTGCCTATCTTTTTGCATTGTCTCTGTGTATTTATTATGGACATATACTATGTACAGATCTCTGAGCTAACGATTATGACCAAATATTATGTTATGTGTATACTGTATGTAATAACTGTTTTCATGCGAAGAACCGCTGAATTTTAAGTTATGCTGGCCGCCGCACTATCTAGCAGCACAATCGCTGTTGCCAGTCAATGCCATGATTTGGTTTTGATGAGATAAAGCAACTTTTAAGTTGCTATAGTATCGTAAAAACTTCCCAAAAGTACTTTTTCAAGTAGCTCCCTAACAAATGTTCGATTTTCCATGGGCGATCTTCACAGGTCAGCACATAGGCTGTTCCGTTTCGTTTACGCTAGTGTTGGTGACATTACAAACACACTTACGTGTGTTCTTTTGATAGAATCTATGTCTAGTGAAACCCAAACTTTTACCACTTTCTGACTTTATTTTGCTTGCCTAGTGTGTGCACAATGGTGCTAACGTTTTTTTCGTGTACAAAGTGCAACGAACAACGTGGAACAGACCTAAAAAAAACATCGCTCTTAAACCATTTTTTCGTGTTCTTTTCGTGTGGAAAAGTACAAAAAGAGTTTTATTTTTCATTTTTTTCTTGCCCCGACCAATTTATTATTTTTAGAGATTATTTCTATATTTTTGGAGACCGGATCCCTTTTCTTCCCGTAAAAATTTCAATATTTATGGGAACCATTTCATTTTTGCATTTAGTGATCATTTTTTTATTTATAGAGATAAAAAGAAGCTTTTCGGATGCAATTTTTTATTTCTAAACACCAGTTTATTTTTTAAGGTAGCCAAAATAAGATTTTCTAAAGACCGCCCTATTTTTTTTGGAGACCATTTCGTTTATTTTTGCAAATAATTTTATTTTTTCTAGATGCCAATTTATTATTTTCGGCTGTATAATTTTATTTTTTTCTAGAGATCGTTGTCATTCATTTTTTGGAGACCATTTCATTAAAAATAAATGCCAAAAGTCACCTTCCCAATGTACCATTTTACAAGGGTTTTCAGGTCTCCAGTCTGAGGCTTATTGTACGAAATTGATAAGTCAGAATGGGCTTGAAATAAATCCGAAGCTTCGTCTCAACATGTCAAAACTTCTGGCTTTATAAATCTCAATTATCTTGTGGTTGTGATATAAGGCGAAAAAAAAACGCGAACCAAGTCATTCGAACATCCCAATTTTACATATTTTCCACAGTAGACACAGTATTTTACCCATTTACATTGCCAAGTGTACAGTTGTGCGCTAAAAACAGTTTAACGCGACTTTATAGTGGTCCGTATGAGAAGATGTCATGAAATTTCGGTAGTAAAACCAATACTTTTCCTTAACAAACGAAGTTTGCGGAATGGTAATATTCTCAAATTTTGACATAAAAATGTCATAAAATGTTGTATATATTTTCCTATCATTTTGTCTTTGTAAAAGTACATCCATTGTCCATGTCCATCCATGATGCATCCATCCATCGAATGAATCCATCCATCCATCATCCAACAGTATCCATCGTACATCAGTATCCATCCATGCATCGACCGCATCCATCCATGCATCGACCGCATCCATCCATGCATCGACCGCATCCATCCATGCATCGACCTCATCCATCCATCCATTCAAAAAGAGTCCACAGTTGGATGGATGGACACACACGTGGATGGATGGATGGATGGATAATTTTGGGGACTTATGACCGCTAGCCGTTTTTTTGGGACGGAATCCATAAATTGCCTGAATTGTGGGGAAAAGTCATAGCTTCCGATGGACAGTACTTTGAATAAAAAACATTGTACCTTGTACATTGTTAGTTCAAACAGTGAAAGAGTTGAGTACCAAACACATTGGGTTATGGTTGATAACTAACTTTATTCATATATTGTTACGGTTTATATAGCGTTGACTACGGAAGTATGTCAACGCGGAAATACAAAACAGTTTATTGTGCATAGCACAAATTTTTACAATAATTATTGTGCATTGCACATTCTCCCGGCTGGAAAAATATGCAAGCCGAGCTTATGAATTGGGAACTTGACTTAAATGTAATATTTTGAAATCTTGTTTTACATTGAA
>NW_022597712.1:0-22498 GCF_009176505.1 Sitodiplosis mosellana
AACGTACGACGCGCGCCAAAGCATAAGTGATGTCAAAGTGTATACAAAGAGTGAAGCAATAGTGCGTTTAATGCTATGTGCTATAGTGTCTCTGTTGATGTTGATCGCTGACGTTTATAGTGGTAGATCGCCACCTTCAGTAACTCGCGCGAAAACCGACATAGTCAGGCTTGCCACACGTTAGCTATTTTAGCTATTTTCGACTATTTTAAAAACCGTAGCTATTTTCAGCTATTTCACGAAAAATTTGCTATTTTCAGCTATTTTGAAATTTATGATGAAAATAAAGAATTAACGGTATTGAAATGCAATATGATCAACATGAATCATCGAAATCTCTGGGAAATCAAACAAATACAGCTGTTGAATTTACTGACGATAAAATTCGTTTTGTTTATTGTTGATATACTTCGTTGAAACATACGATAATCAATGTATATATTGGTTGGCTTTTTTGCTAACTCAGCAAAGAATTATTTTGCTTGGTTTGTCATTATAAGTAACGTTTCGAATTGAAGACAATTGCGCGAAATTATTTCAATTATCATATGATTGAATTCAGTCGTCTTTCAGCAATGAGTGCCAAAGGAACTAAATTCAGCCAAGAATGGCTAAAGCGATCAGTGGAATTCGAAGGCAAAAATATCGAACTTAAAAGTATTTTTTCTCGTCACAGTGAAGTTGAGGTAACGTGTTTGGTATGCCCGGCAACAGTTCACGTTCAGAGCAAAGGATTTGCTGCATTAGAACAACACATGGGCACGGTTAAACATAAGAATCAAATGAAAACGAAATTCAATGAATTGCAACAAAAGTTGGATTTTGATGTCGCGTCGAATCAATCGACAAGTAGCAGTTTGGAAGCAACGAAATGGAAAATGCTTGCACCGAAAGAACAAACAACAAGAGCGGAATTATTAATTCTACTCAACGGTTTATCAAACAACTGTTCGCTAAATGCATTCGATAATTTGGGATCTGTGTTAAAATTCGCAATCAGTGACTCAGAAATACTTAAATCGCTTACATTGAATCGAACAAAGGCAACCTATATTTTGAACTTCGCGCTCGGGCCGTATTTCTACAAGAAAGTGATTAAGGATATCAATAGGCAGTTGTACTTCACACTGCTGTTCGATGAAACTGTAAACAGTGCAAACAAGAAAGAACTACAAATCCGCATTCGCTATTTTTCTAATAGTTTACAGCGAGCAGTAACGCGTCACCTGCAAACATTTTATTTGGGCACTGCCACAGCGAAAATTATCGTTTCAAAGCTGATTCAAGCCATCAATGATGCCAATCTGTCGATTAATAATTTATTAATGCTCGGAATGGATGGACCGAAAACCAATGATCTTGTAAAGACAACAATCAACAATGAATTGCTCGTGAATCGCAAAGTGAATTTGTTCGATATTGGTTCGTGTAATTTGCATGTTGTTCACAACAGTTTCTCGAAAGGATTGAAGGCTTGTGGTGATAAATTGACGGGCTTGATCATTCAGACATTCAACTGGTTCGACGGATTTCCAGCGCGGCGCGAAAAATTCGAAAATGTGTGTAAACAAAAAGAAATCGAATGCAAATTATTGATTAAACACGTCGATATTCGGTGGCTTACGCTATTGGCGGCAGCAGAACGGTTTTTGTATTTACTGCCAGCAATACGATCATATTTCATGAACATGAAAAAAGCTGAAACGAAGGGCATTCATTACAGAAACATTTCCGGATATTTACGAGGAGCAGGAACAAATGACGTTGAATTGAATCTCTTATTGATAATTGAGAGCGCCACCTTGTTCAACGATTTTCTTGTGAAATTCCAATGCACTGGAACATTAATTCACACAATGTTTGACAGTTTGAAAAGTTTACTTTTATTGATAGCAACCAAAATCTGCAAACAGTACGAAATCGACATTGATATTCAAACGGTTATCAACGCAGAAAACTTACTTGATCCGAGCAAAATCATTTTATCAAATGCCATCAAAAATCGAATCGATAAGCTTAAGCGCCAAGAAGACGATGAAACTATTGAAGGATCGTTCAAAAAGTTATATCAACAGCATTATTTAAGTGCCGCGCAATATCTCATCCAAAAAGTTAATTGGGAAAATATTAAACTGCTCCGAATTTTATCACCGGCATACCTATCGAAAGAGCATATCGCTGACACATTGATCTTGGACAAAATATTGGAACATATGGCGGAAGATGGCAATATGAATCACAATAAATTGCGTGACGAATATAAATTGGTTAAAGTCGAAATAAAATCAATGAAACAAGCTGATGTGGTCAACAGTGACAGAGACGTAGATTCATTCTGGGCTCAGTTTTTCCAGTCAAATGGTGATAAATATCCACATTTTAATCACTTCATGAAATCGCTGCTATCAGCTAGCCATGGACAAATGGACGTAGAAAGAGGTTTGTGTACATTTAGTGGTTTTGATTTTGTGCATTTAGTCGATTGTTAATTATATATTATGGTTTCATTTCGATTGTAAACAATGTTTTTTTTATATTCATTTTTAAAAGGCTTCAGCTCGTCTTCTTTGATTTTAACTGAAGATCGTGCGAAAATGAGCGAGCTAACGTTGAATGCGCGAATTAACACAGTAGAGGCAATCAGAAGCGTTGGAAATGATGTCACAAAAATATTCATCGACACAGATCTTATCGCAATGGCTCAAAATGCACGCAAACAATACCAAATTTATTTGGATGAAGAGAAAAAGAAACGAGAAGAAGAAGAAAGAAGTAAACAAAAACAAAGAGAGGCGATCGAGCAAGAGCAATTGGAACGCAGTAAACGTAGACTCGAAAATGATGAGTTGACGGAAAAAATCAACGAAGCAAAGAAACGATTTGATGATAAGAAATCGAGTATTGATGAGATAACTAGTGCTGCAGAAAATATGTTATCTACTGGATTAAAAACAAAAAACTTTGAAACAATGACAACCGCACAAGCTATGTTCGACAATGCAAAAAAACAACGCGAAGAACTACAAGCAATTCAAATCGAAATCGATAATCTGTCAAGAGCTAAAAGACAGAAGTCCGCCTTAATAAGTGGTTATTTTTCAAAGAAATAATGACCCGTCATTTTTTGCAGTGTCGAACATCGTTTATGTTTATAAACAAATGATATTAATATTGATATAGATCATTGGCATGCACTGTTTTCTTATTATTCATCAATAAAAAACGAAAAGAAACGAATATATGTTTATTGTTTGACCTTAGGAACGATTTTAATAACGGTTTGTATAGATATTTGCACTTTTCTTCGCTTTCAGCTTTTTTTGCTATTTCAAATTTTTTTTTTGCTTTTTCGACTATTTTTTTTTCAAAATCGTGTGGCAAGCCTGCATAGTGCAGCATAGCACACCAATACCGACATAACAAACCACACGCACACAGACACGAATGATATTTCGTCATAATCTGTTTTGAATGCTGTCGCTGTTATTCTCGGTAGTTCTTTGCGAAACTTACTAGAGGCGCTACTAGTATGCAATAGCTTGACTGTTCAACAACTAATACATTATAAGTGTATAAGAATATTCCGACTTTGAACAATACCAATAATGTTTCGGAGTGCGATTCCAATTCAAAAAATTCAATGCTACACAGTAAACACGATGGTTCTAACTTTTAGAACCGCAATATGAAATTTGGCACTAAAATCCATTTGAGTACCATTTGTACTAGAAAAAGGTCAAAATGTTCTAAATCAAAAATCAAAGTTCCATGTATTTATTATAGAACTTTTGAACTTTTTCTAGAGCAAATGGTATTAATGCCCGTTGTAAGTGTTTCGGATTTAATTAAATCCAAAAATTTAATTTTCAACTTTGCGAAAACGGTCAAAAAATGAAAGCTTATAAGTCAAAGCATAAAATTTGGTCGAAAACAAGAAAAATTGATCTTATGAGTACACTCGATATGCGCTATGGGGCTTTGAAATCGTGTTTTTCCCGAATTTTGTTAAATCCTAAAGATTTAACTTTCAAATGCGGGATTTAAGCATTTTTCACGCAAAACCATGTTGCAAATAAGTCAAAAATTGTTGGAAATGACCGAAAAATTCTAAATCAGCAAAAACCCAACCACAATATCATTTTTCGTATATTCTCAACATTTAATTTTCAAATGCGTGATTTAAGAATTGTTCACGTTGAACAGTGGGTCAAATAAGGCAAAAGCTGTGGAAAATGGTCCGAAAAATCTAAATCAGTAATAAAAAGCAAGCACTTTTGACCATTTTTGGGTTCAAATAGGCAAGAATATCAGTTTACGGAAACCCTCAGTATTTCACTTTCACATTATGGTGAATTGTTTTGGGAAATCTCGTTTTTCGACAGTCTTCCCATCCAAAACTTCTAGCCAGCTTCAAATCAAGCACCGAAAGACATATCTGTGGCTTGTTTATGGAGATTTCAGGTCAGCACAAGATTTAGATAGGTAAATGAGTTTTTTATGAAACCATGAAAGTAAAATTCCAATAGAAATCCCATTTGTGATATTCCAAATGTCATGAAACTTTCTGGATCTTATTTTTGTACCAAAAAATTCAATCCCTGAAATTTTGAAGCCAATCGAAAGCAATTTACGGTTACCTTCCATACAAATTTTCTTATTTTCTTCATAAAATTGGCAAAACAGGCCAAATTTGTACGGGAGCTACCCGTAAACTAGGGGCTAACCACGGATTTTTTATTGACAAAATCTGTTTTTATCGCCCAATTTTAATGACATACGTAAAAATTTGAAAAAATCTGTATATATTGAATTTTATCGTTTAATATCGACTATAAACGTTTAATGTGCTGACGTCATTACCGATTTAAAAATGCTGGAAGTGGGTTTTGGTGGATCCCCAGGATCGTTTAGTACTGCTCCCGGTTCTGGAAGTGGATCCTCAGGATGGACCAGATCCGGTTTGACCGTGGTCCGAAATATCTGCACCGAAAAGTGAGCGGTTTGCTTAAAAAATAGAATTAAAAGATTTACACTTCAAATGTAGCTGTCATCATAAACTTAACGAACGTTGAATGTCAGTGCAAGCGATGGGTGCGCTCAATGCCTTCAGAACAAAATGATCCGAAGTGTAAATCTTTTAATTCTTTTTTTTAATTAATAAATAATATTTTATTTATTAGTTAGCTAGATCCGAATGAAGATTTAATACAAATTTCTGCGATACTGGTGCGAAAAAAGTATACTTTTTCGCGTAGCGCGAATAAAGCCGCGAATAAAGCGATCCGCCCAATTTGATTGAAAAAAGTGGTACATTTCTGTTAGAGTATTGTAGGAAGATGTTAATTTTATGAATTTCTGCAGTGCACAAGAAAAAAAGTTATTTGTACGGTTGGCTCTTGGTCTAAATAATGAGACGAAGAAAAAAAATTTATACGATATATTCGGTTTCCTTTTTTTCCTTTTTCTTTGCTTTAATACGCTTCTTTTCTTATACATTAATTTTATCATATGTATATAATACGCTTCGCTAGACTCGGGTACTTGTAATTCTCTTGGTGGACTCTGTGTTACAGGCTTGTCACAGTTTGAATTAAATGATTCGAATTTGAAGGAATGCTCAATTCAAATCATTTAATTCAAGCCACATACACCATTGGTGTTTTTTTTAATTTTGTTAATTTTTTTGTGTTTTTCGCTTTTAATGGTTTTTTTCGTGTTTTTTTTTAAACTTTTATATTATTTTGAACTTACCTTTTTTCGTTTGCACAATGCACATCATTATCACTTTATATACACTATATGATGAATATGTTGAATAAAGGGTAAATTACGTTTTGCATTAGTGGGAGCAAAAAGCATGGGAACCATTTTGCAAACAAATAAGGCAATTTTTCTTGTCTTCGAATCTTCTTTCTTTTCACCAACTGATTCATCCGCCTCCTCATCTCTTTCAGCCAAATTGGGTGGGCTTCCATCTTTAAGTATATTTTTCAATGTAGTGATAATAATATTGATGTCGTCGTCGAATTTATGTAATTTCTTACTTTTTGTCGAGGGTTCTTGTGCTGACTCTGGATCCACTGAAAATTGTCTGTCTTCTGCTCTCGGAATATTCTCAGCAATTTTGTTTCGATTGCATCTTCCGTGAGTCATTAGGTAGCTTGCAAGTTTACCTAGGGCACAATATTTCCCCTTGCATCCGACAAATTTGTAATTGTTCATGATTTTACTTGTTTACTTTTACTTCTACTAACTTGTTGTTGAAATCCGTTGCCAGTTGTTTGTTGTTGTCGTTCAAGTAGTCGCTGTTCGCTGAATTTCGATATTTTCCAACCGTCTCTAGACCTTATCTAGACGAGGGATTCACGGAATAATAGCTTTTTTTATTGCTCGAAATGTATCGCTTTTGGTTGGTGTAGGGTGCACCATATATCTCCGCCCTATCAAGACAGTCGCTAGCAACACTGTCTTCGGACAAAGTTATTTATTATTCTGTCTTGGAGCGCTTCTTTGTCCTCTTGTGTTTGCATCATAGCATTTTGATTTTACCAGAAATATTTGGATTATCTAAATAAATCAGCTCTTTGCCTAGGTTGGAGATAAGGTGGTTGTCTGTGGTCGTCGTATTGTCGAGAAAAAATGATTAAATTTTAAATGAAATAAAAAACTTACCTTACTAATCCTATATCAGCAATAATATCCAATAAGCGGTTGTATTCGCTGAAGTATTCTTCATACCATTCTTTTGTTGAATTTGGACTTTGATCCGTATTTAAAGAGACAGCGTGGTCGTCATTCGAGTGATTGCTCATTCGAAAAGCACTTCTGTCTGACGAATCGAACTACGCGAATCTATCTAATTTAATAACTAATAGACCAAGAGCTGTTGAACAGAGTACTATAAATGCAAGCTTTATGTCAGATAATGGAATTGTAAGTGCACATTGATGTAAATATTCAACATATCATATTGTTTTACCTTCATTTGATACATGTCACAATATCTGCTCGCCGATAACAAGAAAAAAATTGCTTCACTTTTCGCTCAAGCTTCATGGCAGATTTTTTGATTACTGCTAAATTCGTACAAGAATAATTCAAACACAAAAATCTGCTCCAAACATTGTACACAACAGTTTTTATTTCACATCAAAGTCTCATTCAATTCAAAGAAGTGAGGTTATGTGTTTATAATGCATTTTATCCATTTTGACATGATTTTAACATGACCTCACTGCTTTGAATTGAATGAGACTTTGATGTGAAATAAAAAATGCGATGCATTGCGCGCCCGGTTTCAGAAGGAAACCAGTTTGAGTGCATGCAAAGTTTTCATAAGGATGTTGAAGTTTGAAAATAATCAAAGTAATCATATGTTTGGAAATGTAGTTGAAATAAAATAAAAACGTTCATTCACTCAAAGAACTCAAAACATATTAGTTCTATTTATTTTATCTTTCTATTCCAACACCAACAGGGTTATGGGCCCAGGAGACGTTTAAAGAAAAGATAAATAATAAAAAGTGAATCAAAATTAAAAGAAAGGAAGAAAGAATTTAATTTTAAAATAAAAAAAAATAAAAAAAAATTATGGAGAAAATTGGTATTGAAAAACTGAATAATCAAAATTATTATTCATGGAAATACAAGATGGAAATGTTACTGATTAAAGAAGAAGTGTGGGAAGCGAGTGGTGGGAAGTGGGAAGTGATTCGAGAAGAAACACCTACTGGAAGATTACAAACTCGTTGGCAAAAGAAATATGACAAAGCTAGAGCGTTAATTGGACTTTCAGTTGAAAATTCACAATTAGTACACATTCGAGATAAAAATACAGCGAAAGCTTCACAGCGTTTGGTTAAGATATCTAACTTAGATAAGATATTAAGATAAGATAAGATAGATAGTATCTATTATCTTATCTAGATAATTTTTCAAAAATGTCGAAAATCTTATCTATTATCTTTTCAGTATTTTTCGACTATCTATCTGTCGTTTTTTAGATAAAAATTAAGATATTCATCAAGTAATTGTTTCAGAGATCATTTGCTAAGCGAGATCAAGAAATGCAAATTTAATGCGATGATTTTTAAATCGGATGCTATTTAAGTGCGAAAATCTATGTGCGAGGCAAACTCTGTGTTGCGATAAAAATGCGATGGAGATTTAATGCTAGCAAAATGTGACAAGCAAAATCATTCAAAATTCATTGCGATGCTAAATATTTCAAAGGGATGCGATAATTTCTTTGTTCTATTCTTTTCATTCTTTTATTCTATCCCAAAAGTATGCAATATTTCATATTCATGCGATACCGACTGCAGTTCTGACGCTAACAATCAATTCATGCAATACATTGAAGCTATTTCACATTTGATTCATTAAATTTCGTGTTATCTTTTTCAACCTTTTGAAATTTTTGTATTCTTTTCAACGGCACTTGCAAATTGTGGAACGACTTTACTGCACAACGAGATGATGCGGGTTTCACTTGGTTACGGTACGTTGTATGTGACCTGCTGTTCAAGTGATGCTGTTGAATTGTGGTTGTTGCTCTTGCTCACTTTGCTGCGGAACGGATTGTGTTGCTGTGTGTTGAATGTCGTTGTGTGCGCGCGCTGCTCGCCAAATGACTTTACTTGTGCACGCGGCGCTTGACAAGTGACACTGTATGCGTGTGACTTGCGTTTGTACGTGTGTGATGTTTTGCTGGTGCGTAAACAAACGGTCGACTCTGAATGACCTTTGAACGATGTTCGTTTGTTGCTTTCTTTTCTTTTTCTCTCTCAACACACACTACTGCTGGTGCGTTTTTCGATGGTGTGACGCTTATGTATTGTGGCGAGAAAACAATTGCGTTTCCATATTGAATGTTTGATTGACGACAATTGCCAATGCAGCTTGTGTATTGTGGCGAGCTGGTAACAATTGCGTTTATGTGTTGAACAAAACTCGGTTCACAACAATCGCCTAAGCAACGATAGGACGTAAAAAATACTGCACTTTCTTCGGTCGCTCGTGCTGGTGAATGAGAGCGAGGCAAATTTCATGTGGCCTTTTATCAGGCATTGTTATGCGCTAAATCCATCACGCTGGATAAATTCATGCGATAGACTTATGCGATAAATGTGATGCGCTCGCTTTGCGGTGAACGAGGCATGTTGCTCTTCACTACCGCTTAGCGATACGTTCACTGCAAAGCATGAACGTTCATGCGTGAACAACTGAAGAGCAACACACTTCGTTCACCACAAAGCGAGCCCATCCCATTTATCGCATAAACCTATCGCATGAATTTATTCAGCGTGATGGATTTAGTGCATAACAAAGCCTGCCTTTTATACCAAAAATTGGCGCAAACCGGCTCGGTTTATGGCGCGCGCGGCGAGAGCGAAATAAGGCGAGGCGATAAACGAGAGCAAAACGGAGCGACGAAGCGAGAACGGCAGAGAGCGCTACATTCAAACGAAGAACGAACGCAAGCAAAAACTGTGAAAGAAAGAAGTTAATATTTTTATGTTTGTTCCATCTGGAACAATTATGGTATCTGACGTTGCTGTGCCCATTGACACAGTACTAGCGATCGTTGTAGGTACCTTTCGCTGCATACGTACATTGGCTTAATCCAAGAACAAATGGTTTCTCATTGGAGCTAGTTGTTTCTATGTAAAATTTCAGACGAATATTGAGTCCATTTACCTATCTACACAGCTGTGCCTGCGCATTCCATAAAATAAGCAAATAGATGAAAAGCGAGAAGAATTTTTTGAATAGTTTGTTTTCGAATTCAGTCATTAGGAATTTTATTCTGCTATACGCGCTAGGGGACAGACACGATTAAAAAAATAGCGATATTTCGTTTAAAAATAGCAAAATTAGCAGAAATTAGAGAGACTGAATCTTTTTTGTTCAATACATTGAGCATTGCCAATACATTTTGTTATGAAGGTTGTTTTGTTTATTTACCGTTATTTGTCAACAAGTCTGCCTATATCAACGCATTGCACTGTACATAGTATATGTCCATAAGAAATGCACAGAGACAATGCAAAAAGATATGCAGATTTGTTTACAAACAACAATAAATAAACAAAACAAAAATCTCCATAAGGAATGCATTGGCAATACTAAATGTGTGGAAGAAAAAATTAAAAAATTAGCAAAAACTTATGGAATTAGAAGAAACGATGGAAAAATAGTTGAATTAGGACAAATTGATACCGTGACTTGCCCCCAGTATACGCGTCATAATGACGACATGTTTACTTAATCTAATTTTTGACTAAAAATGAGGCACCAAAATCGGAGAATTTTAGTTATTGTTCAAGTGATTCGACTATAAACATGTCCAAGCAATTGATGGGTGAGTCTCTTCTTAGTTCTTTTTTCCTTCATTTTTTTCTAATTTTCATTTTTGACAATACTTGAGATTTGAATCGCTCATTGTGTCTTAATCACTACTATCTCTCCGTTGAGTTGGTTTGATTCTGGTTGCGGTTTTGGGAAACCAATTCATGGTAAGAATTTTTTCTGTATATTATTTTTTCACATTGGGGGTCGATCGATCGACATGAAGAATGTTTTTTCATTTTCCATACAAATTGACTTTTCGAAAACGATGGAAAATCAAAAAATATGCAACCCGTTCCTTTACCCCAATTAAAGCAATCCAACATTTTATTTTTGTTTCAAAAATCAATTGAGTGTTCATTTAAATTCATGCAATTTGGTTATTCCAAACTAATTATCCATTATTCGTTCTTAATTTGGTGAAATGCATGACGAATTAAAGAGAGCCGTGGCACAAGGTTAGATTGAAGCTCCATTTCTCTTTTAATTTTATTCTCACGATTCCACGTACAAAGTTCCGTTTGATGTATGAAGGCATATAATCTAGCAAAGAATTCAGGCCAAAATTACCGAAACTGAATTCGATTCATGATTGTTTTTTAGAAGATGTAACGTTACACGTTCTTAGGATTCAATTCGGTGAATTCAGAAATACACGCTCATCATGAAATTTCGCCACGTTAAAACCTGTAATATTCGTTTAAGAACGTATCATTCGATTAAGAAAAAACGACGCATTGAATATTTTGATTTTCACAACAAAAACAAAATTCCACGAAATTTCAACATCAATATCATTCACGATAAGCACACACACAATGTAAACCAACGATGATATCTCATTGATGGAGCTTTCAATTTTTCAGTTTGGATTTGTTTTGTGCAAGTCGACAAGATGTGATTTTCATGAGTCAAATCCGTATTCGTTCGTTCACCATCAGTGATTTTAGATTTCAAAGACGCGTATGCTTCCATTAGTTTTTGTTTTTCTTTTGTTTGCATTGCAGCAGGCATCGACACATTGACTCAATTTTGATGATTATCATCACCGACTTCTGCTTCTTGCTTTATGCTCAATCATTGTTGAATGTCACGCTCAGTTTTGATTGAGATTTACTTACCGATTGGCTTTACGTAAATGTTTGATTTGAATTCCTGAAGCAACAAAGCAAAACATATATATATATATATATATATAACAATATGGCGGTTGTGAAGTTGAACCCAAACTAAATTTATTTCGTCGTTTTCCACCATGTGACGGTAATAAGAAGATGTGATCAATATTCAAATTTTCTACTTTTTCATTTTTCTACAGATTCCAAAAGTATCGAATATAAAACATTTGATTCCACAGAAGAATTGATAGCAGCTCTGAAATCAAGTCCGAAATTGGCTCTGATTGTTCCAGTAGACAAGAACTGCCTGTCGGGCGTGGCATTCGCCGAAAATGACGCGCCGATCGGACTCATCGTTGGATATAGCCGATCTCCGAACAATATGTACATCGCGCACGTTTTCGTAAGCCCAAGTTTTCAAAGACTCGGCATTGGCACAGAACTTATTCGAAATTTCGAAAAAGCTGCTAAACAAAAGGCATTTGAAAAACTAACGTTGTTTGTGACCGAAAAAAATGTGGGTGCAAGAACTTTGTACGAGAGAATTGGCTTCGTTCGTGGTGGAAGTGGCATGGTAAAATATATATGAGGCAATTCTGATCGCCTTTTTATTGTCGATGTTGCTTTTATGTAGTATTAAGCTTAGCATGCCTTGACTTTTGTAATATTCCAACATAGTATGCCGTGATTTATTTATCACTTCAGAATAATACGAATTACCAAATAAACTACACGTCTCTAATTCTACATTTATTCCCTCATTTATGCAGAATTATTTGTAAAAAGTGGTAAATGTAGCTTCATCAAAGATGGTAAGTCCCGATGCTTCATGAATTTGTCGCAAAAGTTCAATTTAAAATGTCACTCAATTGAAAATGGCAAAAAGTACGGCGTTTTTACTGAAATTGCCAGTTGTTTCTATGTAAAATTTCAGGCGAAAATCGAGTTCATTTACGTATTTAAACATCTGCATCTGTGCATTCCAAACATCAAAAAATAAGCAAATAAATGCACTTCAATACATTCCAATGAATGCCAATTTTTTCACCTTATTGACTCTACTTGAGTGGGATTAAATTATTGAAAATAAAGAAGATTTAAACTGAGTGTTCTGTCAAATTTGCGCACCAATACATCCAATTTCATGTCCATCCATGCTATTCTTCGTTTATATGTATAGAAACTTCTATTGAACGTTCAACATCTATGCTGACTGACATTTGTGTACGCTAATCAAGCGACAAACAAACACGCACAAACACACACCAACAACCGCATTTCACTTGACTTTGTCTTTTGCCTCTGTCTTGGTTTAGTGATTGATTATTTGCATCGTCTGCTTGTATGTAGAGTGCTTCATAAACATCAAGCCGACGACAATCGTTCACTTGTTTCTTCAATTTCACACAGTCTTTGTTTATATTTGTGTGGCCATCTATCAGAACGTGTGCGGCCACAGCTGATTTGTATGGGTGATTTAGGCGAATGCATGCACAATGTTCACCAAAACGTTTTGCAACGCTTCGTTTTGTTTGTCCCGTGTATTTTTTTTTTTACACTCACTACATGTAACTGTATAAATGCCGGCTTATTTCAGTGGTTCAACTTTATCTTTCGTTGAGCCTAACAGATTTGATAGTTTATCATCATTTCTGAAAACAATTTCCATTCCATATTCGATGAATTTTTGTTTCAGTTTATTAGTTATGCTCGAAACGAATTCAAACGAAACTCTCTGTTTATCCGGACTGTCTCTTTGTGAAAAAAGTGTGGTGAGATGCATGTTTCTCACTTTATTTCCATGTTTATAAATCAATTTGTGCACTATTTCCACATTGAAACCATTCACACGCGCCGTTTCTTTTATGTACTCGCATTCATTTCGAAAATTCACAATATTCATTGGAATGTATTGAAGTGAATGTTGTTGGACTCTACGCCGTTTAACTGAGAAATTATTAGTGGTTTTTCTCTTTCAATTTAACTAAGCAAATAAATAAAAAGCGAGAATTAACGCAAAAATGTGGTGCATGCAGTTCGAAAATGACATTTTTATTTGGAAAATGGTCAAAATAGTTATTTTTCAAGCTCAGAAGTCTTATGAAAAGAGCTTTCATTGAAATTTTGGTTAAATACTGAGCGGGAGGTAAACCAAATTGCCGCGGAGCGGAAAACTTTGGATTACTTATGTAATTCGTTTTATTTTTTATTCCTTTTGTTATGTGTTATGTACTACGATAAGTAGGGAACAACTTCATATTTAGATTTTTGGAAAAATCGCGTATTTATCGAGATAATTGGAAAAGAGTCAAAAGTGTCAAATTGCTATAGCAGCCTGAATAAATGTCATAAAAATAATGATGCAAAAAGTTAAATTGATGTGTTTTGATCCTATTAGCCATAATATAACATTTATAATAATGCTACCAACTGTACTGATTTTTTTCAGTATCTATACTGATTTTTTGACATGCGTACTGATTTATACTGATTTTCAACATTTCATCTAATTTTGTTCGAAATCTCGGCGATTTACAGCAAAAAAATCGATTTTTTAAAATATAAATTGTAGCATAAAGTAAATAAATGGAACGAAAAAAAAAACTATTTGCAGAATCTAAATGGGTAGAGATGTTCGAGCCCATTCGAAAAGGATTCCAATTTAATCAAATATGTGTTATTTTTTCCAGGAACGCTAATTTTGAGATATTCCGCAAAGCAAATATCCAAACAAGATGTGCAAGAATTTAATTTCTGCTCTTCTTTGATCAAATCAAAACTTTGAAGTCAATTTTAATTGATCAATCTAATAATCAATCATCATAAAACTTCACTATCAGTGGGTGGTCCAAAACTATGGAACCAAACCCCAGAAGAAATTCGAACTGCAAATTCGGTCAATAGTTTTCGTAATCGATACAAAAAATACCTGATTGATGAACAAATTAACGAAGTACAAAGCAACTCATAAATTATTATGTATTTAAATGCACTTAGTCCCCAGGCGGAGCTGTATTGTTTACTATTTTCATGATCAAAAAGGCTGCTGAAATGGCGCCAATTTGATGAATAATCATATAGACTGAGCCCACACTGTAGATTGTAGAAATGATTTTGAACTAACATATAATCACGGAGTTGTTATCTTAATTGCATTGGAAAATACCCAAATAGTGCCTGAAAGTAGGCAAATTGCATGCTTCAATCACTCAATTGTGCGCATTTGCTATTTATGTCTTACCCCGTGGTCTGAACAAAATACCATATGACATATTTTTAACTAAATATCAAAGTGGAGTAGTCTTAATTTATCTCTCAATAGCAAAATAGAACGGTATGATAACCTATAGTAGTCAAAAATGAGATTATAGTCGAAAAATATGGTTTGAGGCAATTTTTGAGGATTCGAGTCATTTTGCCATGCAAACGTGCCAACATTATGAAATGAAAAGTTGATGATAATGGATGAATTCGAAAACAAATTTTCATTGAAGCTTGTTGTTTTCAGTTATGAAAAATTCCACGTGAATATTGAGTTTATCTGCTTCTGCGCATTCCAACCTTCGGCAAATAGACATAAAAGCAAGAATCAGCTCTTGAATGCGGGGCGGGGCATGCATGCGCTGGCTGATTTCGAAAACAACTTTTTATTATCTATCAGAATATTTTACATTTTCTTTTCTCATTGGAGCTTGTTGATTCCATATGCGTTACTTCATACGAATAAGCATGACACGTCTGCACAGTACACGCATAGGAAAACAATATTCCTTATAATTGAATTCGAAAACATGTTATTGAAAAAAAATTCTTTTCGCTTTACTACAAGTATATCTATTTGCTTATTTTTCGATGTTTGGAATGTACAGATGCAGATGTTTAGTTCATTTACGGAATTTAAGGAATTTTGTTTTCCTACGCGTGTGCATACTCTATGTGCAGACGTGCCATGCTTATTCGTATGAAGTGTCGCACGTACTCTGCGCTGCATACAAACGAAGCGTGCGCGTGTGTGTATGTGACAGGCTCCGTACATTTCGCGCTATCCCGCTCTGTTGTATGTCGTATATATGGTATATATTCGCTTCATTCGGCTCTATGGACTGTATACGCTATGGATACTTAGAGCGGAATGAAGCGTTTATGAAGCGTGTTGAGCGCAAGTTACAAACGGGTGATATATTTTTTTCTCCAGTTTTCAGCAAACAGTAAATCGAAAGATGGAGAAATTCTTTTGACCGTCTCCATTTCCAAAAACGAGATTCACTGGAGCCAAATATAAACTTCATATTAGGATTCGGCGCAAGCTTGAGCATCAAGCTGTGTCATCAGCTTCCCAATTACATAGAAGTTTTTTTTTCCATTCATACGAATGTGTAACGAACTGTGCTCTCAATTCTGTCCATGACTGTAGGTACCTTTCGGTGTATACGTACAATGGCTGAATTCGAAAACAAATTAATATTTGACATTTTTTTTTCTCATTTTGTTTTCCATGCAAATTTTCCATTGCGTCAATGTGAGTTTATTTACATATCCAAACATCTGCATCTGTGCAGTCCAACCATCAAAACATATGCAAATAAGCAATAAGCTCGAATGGAAAACAATTTTTCTTAATAACAAAATTCTCTACGACTAAATTCGAGAACAATATAAAATGTTTTCCATTCGAGGTTCTTGCGTCAATTCTCGCTTTTTGTCAATTTGCATATGTGTCGCTGAGAATAAAAATGGGAATACAGAAGTGTTTTAACTGAAGCGCAACTAAAATTTGTTTCTTAAAAATGCACCATGAATCGTCATTTGAATAGAAGCGTAACATGAAAAATGTGTATTTTGAATGTGGTTTTTTGTGTTTCTCGCGAAAATGATGATATATAATGAAATATTGATCTTCAACACTCACTCAGAATTACATCGGTGACATGTACGACTTGTATTGGTAATTCAACAGATCACCAACGTACACATCGCTTATGTAATTCTGAGTGAGCAAAGTTATAGAATTAAAGTTATTCCCATTTTTATTCTCAGTGGGACATATTGACAAAAAGCGAGAATTGACGCAAGAACCTCGAATGGAAAACATTTTTTGTAAATTGTTCTCGAATTTAGTCGTAAGGAATTTCGTTTTGCTACTCGTGTCATGATGACGATGAATTAATAACATTTAAATTTTGATTATAAATGAGGCACCGAATTCGTGGAAATTTAGTAATTGTTCAAGTGATTCAACTAGAAGCATGTCTAAACAATTGATGGGTGAGTTTCGTCTTAGTTCTTTTTTTCCTTCATTTTTTTCTAATTTTCATTTTTGACAATACTTGAGATTTCAGTCACTCATTGTGTTTTAATCAAAATATTTTCTATCCATTTAGTTTGTTTGATTCTGGTTGCGGTTTTGGGAGACCGATTCATGGTAACTTAACATTTTTTATGTATTTTTTGCATGGGGTCGATTATTATTATTATTATTATTTATTTGGTTTCTTCATGCTTACATCTAAATGATTGATGACATGAAGAGCATTTTTATCATTTTTCATACAAATTGACTTTTCGAAAACGAAGGAAAATCAAAACAAATATATTACGCGATTCATTATCCCCAAATTTAATCATGTCATTTTAAATGACTCATTTATAAAAATAAAACTCTTGTAAGGCAATGTCTACCCGATATTTTATTGAACTAATTCTCCTTTATTTGTTCTTAATTTTCAACGTGAAGCAAACTGAAGGTGGGATAGAATTTATGACCAAAGTTGTTACCAAAACTAAGGGAGCACTAACAAAAGGTAAGATTTAAGCTCCATTTCATTTTTAAATTTCATTCTCACCATTGCATATACAAAGCGCCATCTGATGTATGAAGGCATTTTCCATATAATCTAGTGAAAAAACCGGACCAAATAAACGAAAACTCAACTCGAGTTTTCAAGGAAAATGCATTGTGTTTTAGGAAAAAATAACAGTGGAATTGTGGGTGTACTGTACATTCATTGCATTTAGAATCAAAGTAGACACAGATACACATACAGGTGGTCGAAATCGCGAGTATATACTCTCCTACTCAATCATTATTGAAATGAGTAAGTCTCGACCTACTCTCCTACTCATTGGTTACTCTTTGAATAAGAGAGTATATACTCAGAGTAAATACTCTTTGACTTTGAGTATGTCTCGACCTACTACTCATTTTTTTGCGAAAGAGTAACTCTACACTTACTCACTCGTACATCATCGCCATATACACATAATAGAGTCACATATACACTTGTTTTTGGTGCCTTACGGCAGACAGCACATTGTGTCACTGTACGCATGAACAACGATTGCTCAATAAGCAAAACAAACATGAAATAGTCAGGGTGCTATTCTATACCTATACGGATCTCTGGTATTTTTAAAAAACCTGCTCAATATAGGTATACACTATGGATTTTCGATATCCTACTTTTTCTATGAAATTGAAGAGTCCTCCGAATAACGGAACACTCATTCGCCTATCATTTTGGGCAACAGTGTTAATTCATCCCACAGATGTACGACATTTTCTTCCAATTCACTTCACTGATCTATTTTTTTCTTCAATTTTTAGCCAACATGAAATGCGCGGAAGGCCGTACAGATCTTCATGACGCTGCTGAAAAAGGTAACTTAAGTATTTATGTTTTGTATTAATAAGAAATTGATTGAATCTATTTCATTGATCTGTTTCAGGTAATTTGGACGAAGTTAAAAAGATCATCCAGAAAGGAGCCAAAATTGATTCGACAGACAAAGACAAAAGAAAGCCTCTTCATTTGGCTGCTATGAATGGTAATTTTCCACATTTATTTTCATAAAACAAGAAATTGGTTTGATTTTCCTCATTGAACGATGTAACTTTTCAGGTCGCAAGAATGTCGTTGAATTCCTCATCATGAAGAGAGCAAATATCAATTCTTTAGATAAGGCTAATCAGACACCTCTTCATTTGGCTACTGAGAATGGTAATTTTTTTTAAATATTATTGCATACTAAATAAGAGGTTGGTTTGATTTTGTTCATTGATCGATTTTATTTTTCAGGTCACGATGTTATCGCTAGAATACTCATTAGAAGTGGAGCCCAATTTGATGCTATCGACTCTCTTAAGCGGACACCGCTTCATTATGCTGCTAAGAAAGGTAATGTTGGTTAATTATGCTCAATAAATCAGAATTTGATTTGATCTTTTGCATTGTGTTATTTTTCAGGTCTCAAGGATATTGTTGAAGAGCTCATCACAAAAGGAGCCAATCTCAATAATAAAGATCTTCACGGGAGCATACCTCTCTCGCTAGCTATCAGCAATGGTACTGGATATATAGGATGTTCCGTAACAAATTGATTTGAACTTTTTCATTGATCGATATTATTTTTCAGGTAAGGCTGACGTCGCTGAAAAGCTCATCAATAAAGGATCCGATCTTACTTCTAAAGATGAATACGGAGACACACCTCTTCACCTCGCTGTTAGGAATGGTAATTTTGAATATTTTCACTAAATAAGCAATTGATTTTTCACATTGGTCGATATTATCCTTCAGGCATATTGAAGATCGTTCAACTTCTTGTCGAGAAGGGCGCCAGTCTTACTGCTAGAGACAATCGTCCAAATAGACGTACACCTTATGAGACAGCTTGTGCCTTTAGCGGTGAAAGTAATGCTGAAAATTTCTGTTCAGAAAAAATGTGATTCAATCTTTATCACTGATCGATATTATTTTGCAGATCTCCAGGAAATTGCTGCCTATCTTAGAACCAAACTTTAACCATTGCTGCTTTGTCGGACTATCGATTTTAACATTGTGTCAGAAAAAGCACTTCAAGTTATTTGTCTTCTAAATTTCCTACGATATAAATATTGAATAGAATTTTTTTTTTGGATTTGTGCAACCCCAACAAATATCCGTGCTAAATTTAGACGCGATAGGTGTGAGTGATACGTCGTAAGAAACCATCGGCGATGTTAGTTTTTGTGCTTAAATCAAATGAAAATTGCACACTCCGTTGAATCAATGCAGTTTCAAATTGAATGTTTGTTAAGGTTGTGCCAATTCAGGAAAAGAATACTTTACCCGAAACCTAATCGCAAACGATTCGCATGAAAATGCCAAGTAATTTTTTTGACAGAATGTAAATAAATCAAACACAGTAAATCATAAAAATGAATCTAAATTCTGTTCAGGTTTGAAGTGACCTTTGCTAATTTTCAATGGATAAAATTGTAATAAATAAAAGTATTTCATTTTTGAGCTCATATTTTTTCGATTTTTCTCCTTTATCAGTTTCCATACATTAATAGACATATGAATGTATAGGTATACTCATGAACAGTTGGTTTAAATATGGCCAATTTACATTGCGTAGAAAAATTGGCTTGGCCAGCTGATGGACTGCATCAACTTTTCCGTACCGTTGTCCGTACTTTTATTTTTTTCAATATTCTTGAAAAATCGGTCACTTTAACTAAAATTTCGACAATTTTGTATGGGAGGTACCCGCAAATCGATTCCTATTGCCTTTAAACTTTCTGATGTTTCATTTTTCCAAGAAAAGAAAATTTCGACAAAATTGAGGACAAAAAATCAAACTTCTGCAAATGCGATCAACATGAAACTTTCAGAATCATAGTTTTTCTACGAAAAATGTAACCTCATAAAATTTGAAGCCAATCAGAATCGATTAACGGGTACCTCCCATATGAAAAAGCCGAAAAATATGTATGTGAATAACATCATTTGCTGAATAAATAAATAAAAAAAATAAAAAAAAATCAGTCATTTTAGTTGAAATTTCGAAAATTCTCAGAATCTTATTTTTCTTCTAAAAAATGAAACCTTAGAAAGTTTGAAGCCAATCGGAGTCGATTAACGGGTACCTCCCATACAAAAGTGTCAATTTTTTGAGGTTTTTCTTAGAGCAAGTACCACAGGGTCAAATCGAAAATGGCTCATCTTCGAACTTAAACTAAGTTTTTCGAATACAAAACTTTTGGGACTTTCAGATTTTGATTATCTTAATTATTTTTTGAGTTATCGTGTTAAAACACACCAACGACAACGACAACGACAACGGCACACGAACGGAAAAGTGTCCAAAAAAAGTGGTTTTCTACGCGTTTCATGAGTTTTTATGATGATCTAAGCTAATTTTGCGAAAAAAGTTTTCGGGACCAATTCCTATACTTTCCCTTGACACGTTGTGTACGGAAAAGTAATAAAGCAGCATCCACCATGATAATTTTTTCTCTGAAGAATGGCAATTGAACCGTTAGTTTCGTTTCAATTCGACGATTTGTAGAATTTCTTCTGAAATGCAGCCCCTCTGATCGTCTGCACCTGGAGACTGGTTGGAGAAATAGAGAATCATGCCCATAGTTTGCTATAAGAAGTACGCGTCTGTGTTAGTTCAAACGTTGAACTAGGGGCATTTAACTCGAAATAAATGCGTTTTATGCGAAGAATATGCGCTTCAACTCATAGTAAAAAAAGTAATATGTGCCGATTTATGTGCTCGTACTATGCGGTGCCCATTCGTTAGAAGTGCACGTTCGATGTCCGTGCATAGTCACGGATACTGCACATAGACAATTCATACTGCGAATAATTTCGCATAAATCCTACTGAAATGTTCCCTTCTCTGATTGGTCACACGCCGCGATATCGACTATTCCGAATTCAAAATTGCAACGACATTTTTCACGTGAGAATACAAGAAATACTTGATTTCAAGTGATGTTGACATAAATGAGGACTAACACCAAATTCTTCTTTCTTCGTTCTGTTCATTAGAACGATCAGACTTCACATTGAAAGTGAAATTTTTCTCGGTTCACATTTTCTGTAGATTATTTTTGTTTACTTCAATCATTTGTACGCGTTTCTGTTTATGATTTATATTCCAGATGCTATTTCCAGCAAGAGTGAAACGTCGCACTTATTTACTCATTGATTATTATACCTACGAAAACTATCGACTTTACCTCAATATTTGTAAAAGCCCCTTGACGTTGAAAGTATGACACATTGCACTTAGTCCCCAGGCGGCGCTGTATTGTTTACTATTTTCATGATCAGAAAGGCTGCTGAAATAGCGCCCATTTGATGAATAATCATATAGACTGAGCCCACACTGTAGATCAGAGATTGAAATAGCCGGTAGTTCTACCGGAATCCGGTAGTTCTGAATGAAAAAATGCAGCTCTAAATCCGATTTCCGGTAGTTGAATTTTGAATATTTCTCACACAAATTTGCCCAATTTTCAGTTATCAAACGAAAATAAATGTAATCTAAAATGAATATAAATGAAAAAATCGCTCCATGAAGTGAAAAAACGTCATTTTTTTTATCTCATGCGGATGATTTTATGTATATACTTTAAATTCTGACTATGCAATATCGCCAGTGCCAATGACTCTCAGTATATAAGCATACGAACAGCTGTTGGTGATCAAAATAAACAAACTTCATTATTTCTTATATAGAACATTATATTCTCAGAATAAAAAAAAATGAAACGATTGGATTATTATTCATGTTGCAACAATCGATTATTATATACAGTTATAATTATACGATTGCGTTGCGATATGACTTCAAAAAACGAATCATTCGATCGGTTTGATTTCTCGTCGCTGCGAAAGTACAATGCGAACGACAATTTAGTCAGTTTGGAGTCATAAATTGAATAATAAGCATCGCTCTCAATTGAAAATGAGCTCAAGAAAGAATAAGCCGAAACATTCTGGATCAACGATCGACACATTTTTTCAACGCCCGGGTAATTTATGTCGTAATGAAATATCACTTCGAAAGGGTTATTTATTTAGTGTTATTATTTAAAATAGGCTCTACGACAGTTGAAACGCATACCACGCAAAATGAACAAACTGATCAAGACAAACAAGTAAATCCAAGCGCCGATGAAAGTAATGCCGTTCAAAATTCCAACGAAAAATCAATGCCACATGATGAATCTGAAAGTGTTTCAATTGATA
>NW_022597713.1:0-4625 GCF_009176505.1 Sitodiplosis mosellana
TGGCAATATGTTAACTCTAAGAAGAGCACTGATAACATTCCAAAAAACATGCGATTCTGTGACACCAAGACATCCAGCGAATCAGAGCAAGCAAATTTATTTGCGGACTTCTTTGGGAGCAATTACTCCACATCAACGACGCCAAATAATCAACCGTCACCTCAGTCTGAGAACACCTCTTGTTTCCAGCTTGACCTCGATTTTGTCATGACTGAAATGACGAAGGTCAACACCAAGAAAGGTGTTGGACCTGACGGTATTCATCCTTTGATTTTAAAGGAGTGTGCTCAGACGCTTGCTAGTCCGTTGACCAAGATCTTCAATGAGTCGCTTTCATCTGGCATTTTTCCCGACGAATGGAAACGATCGAGTGTATCACCCATATTCAAAAAGGGCGCCAGATCGGACATTGAAAACTACAGGTGCATAGCAAAACTACCAACGATCGCTAAATTCTTCGAGCATCTCGTCAACGTAAATTTGCTTGAAATTGTTCGTGATCGCATCTCGCCTAACCAACATGGCTTTATGAAAGGACGATCTACAGCATCAAACCTAACCGAGTTTGTGTACTACGCCCAGAGTGGCTTAAACACTGGAGCTCAAGTTGATGTCCTGTACACGGACTTTACGAAAGCCTTTGATCGAGTTGATCACAGCATATTGATCCAGAAGTTGGAAACATTCAATCTACCTCAAAACATGCTGGCATGGCTTAAGTCGTACCTGGAAAATCGTACCCAATTTGTCAAACATGGAGCAAGTGAGTCGGTCGACTTTACAGCGTCGTCGGGTGTCCCACAGGGGAGCCACCTCGGACCAACACTGTTCCTGCTGTTCATCAACGACATCGTGGATCAAATGCCCCCAGACATCATGATATTATTGTTTGCTGACGATATCAAAATTGCCAAAATCATCAAATCTCAGCAAGATTCGGAGATATTGCAACAAGCCATCGACAAACTTAAACATTGGTGTGACGTGAATCGGCTGCACCTTAACCTCAAAAAATGTGCAGTACTATCTATCTACAAGAAACGTCAGCATTTGGATACAAACTACACCTATGGCGACTATACCTTCGACAAAGTGACTGAACACAAGGACTTGGGTGTTCTAATTGACAGAAAGCTATCTTTTGCCAAACACATCGACATGGTCACTTCGAAGGCAACGGCTGCACTTGGCTTTGTCAAACGCTTCTGCCATGATATCACCGACGTTACCACACTAAAGTCGCTGTATTTTGCATTGGTTCAATCCCACCTCGACTACTGCGCCATGGTATGGCTTCCATTCCACAAGATCCACAGCGACAAAATTGAATCCGTGCAACGCCAATTCACTATGTACGCTCGTCGTGAATACCCATCCGTGCATAACCAATATTCAATCACACCGTATGAGCAGCGATTGTCAGACTTGAACATGATTAGTCTTCGCCGTCGACGTGTCAACGCGTCATTGACATTTTTCTACGACATCATCAACGGTAACGCTAACTGTCCAACAGTTAGTGACCAAGTCTCATTCCATAATGGCCGTTCGTTGAGACACAGTGAGCAATTCAAGGTCAATGACAAGCACATGAAGTTGGTGCGCGAGGCTCCAATTCCTCAAATGTGCAAAATGGCGAACATGGTGCCACAATTGTTCACAAGAGCTACCTCGAAGACGAATTTTGCATCATCGGTTCGCAAAATGGCGGACACCACTTTTGGATCGCTTTGCAAACTCAAATGACTACCTGGCCGCCTCGTCAATTTTTCATCCAGGTAACCTCATTTATTTGTATATGTTCTCTACGAGAACACGTAGATACTACCCACACTAATTATGGAATTACGATTTTCATGTTGCCGTTAAACCCGACCCATGATCTCAAACGGACGAACCCGTCAAGGACAACACAGATTGTCCGTGTGCCATTTTCTTTGGGATGCCGCTGATTGCAACAAACATGAGCCCACACAAATCACGCAGCAAAAATCAATACTAAAATTCTGACGAATTATTTTCCGTACATTCCTTCCATATGTATTGAAATGATGATACCTTTCTGTGATGTTTACACTTATTTATTGTAAATTCATTTTGTTCTTTGTTAAAGCCATCCACGAGTTGGCGACTTAATATTCTTATCATTGAAATCAAATTTGAATTATTTATCAAATAGCATCAAATGCTCTAGTTACGTTTCAAATCATAGTCCATGTCAACTCAATGCACTCTGCAATCGACATGGATCTGCCTTTACAGACGTAAAACTTCTCGTCAATTTATCTACCGGTATAAATTGAGCGACGACTTTTGCTGTCCTAGAGTCTCAAATTAACGCGTAATTAAACGCTTCACATAGCCTTTGTCCCTTGGAAACGTTTACCAAAGGTTATCTTGGACCGTTTGCATAGACTAATATCAGGCATTTCCATCTTGGTTGCATGACTGTTTTCGTTTTCATGTTCCTACTATTGTGATTACCGCATAATTTACGAAAAGAGCATGGTTTTTAACGAGGCGAGAACTGATAGTTATCGAAACCTATTGCTACAAATTGTTTATTATTTTAAATATGTAACAGTCTTGCACTCTTTTCCTGCCAAACCTCAATCAAAACCCACATTATATTCAGCCAGAGCTTGGCGGTGTTTAATAAAAATAAAAAAATAAAAAAAAATAAATGTAATAAAAAAAATTGCAGCGTAAGGTTTTAATTAGCTGTTGATTTATGCCTTATTTGGCACAACACCGAGCAATGCCCTCAAAAATTCAAAACGCTGACGAGGCAATGCTTTGGTGAAAATATCGGCCAACATATCGTGTGACGGTATGTGTTCCAAGCCAAATTTTTTTTTTCGAATTTTTCTCTGATGAAGTGATATCTTGTATCAATATGTTTGCTTCTCTTGTGGAATTCCGGGTTTTTTGCCAATCTTATCGCACTAAGATTGTCCATGAATAGAATTGGTTGCTCCAACGTGTTTTGGATAATTTCACGCAAGAGTCTTTTCATCCATATAATTTCTCGCGTATTCAGCCTCCATTGTGGAAATTGAAACAGATTTTTGTCGTTCGCTCCCCCAACTGACTACACCGTCTACAAACTTGAATACATAGCCCGTTGTTGATCGTCGTGTCTCGATATCACCTGCGTGATCGGCATCGCTGTACGCGATCAAGCGAAACTCTTTACTGAGAAAATAAAACAGACCAAAATTAATTGTGCCCCTTAGATACTTAAAGATTCGTTTGACATGGCCCTCGTGGACCACAGATGTATTTTCCAGATAGCGACTGGCTATCCCGACTGCATGAGCAATATCAGACCGTGTACCGATGGATAGGTACATTAAACTGCCCACAGCCCCTCTGTACGGATACATGCTTCTTTCCGATTCATCAAAATTATACAACACTTGATTTGGATCGCTTGGAGTTGTCACCGGGTTGCAATCTTCCATACGAAAACGACTTAATACCTTCTTTATATATGCTGATTGATGCATAAATATTCCATCACTTCGTACATCGATTTCGAGCCCCAAAAAACATCCGATTGGCATTGATTTGATTTCGAAGTGCGTTTGTAGTAATAATTATAGTAGTAGTCTTTCTTGATTGGAATAAGTATTTGGTCTATAAACTTTTTAACACAAAATAACCTAACCAACACATGGAAAAGAGTAGGAAGCCGAAATGTGAACGGTTCGAAAAAGCCTAACCTAAATATCCAAAATGAAAGGCCAGTGGAAGCGTAAACATTGTAGTTACTGTTAAAGTCATCAATCAATTTATCAAAGAATAAATCAAAATATATTGAAGAAAAGTTTTACGTCTAATCTAACAAGTCCCTGTTGGTAGTTAAAAATTTACAATTTAGTAGAGACCGAAAGACAGAAAAATACAATGAGTTTTGCAAATACAATGACAAAAAAGAAAATAATTTCCATTATTAAGCAATAACCGGTCAAAAGTTAATCACCAACTCAAAGGATGGCTATATCACAGTCAATGTTGCTAAATTTCCAATAAATACATATAAATATCACAGATAATATCATTATTTCTATACAGATGTGAGGATGTAAGAAAACAATTTGTCAATATTTAATATTAAATTGTTGGTTCTGCTCGCCGCGTACCGACGAGACGAAGTTTGAATGGCTGGTTGAGTTTCCGAATTGATCAGCCACTTTGTTAGCAAACTTACACATTTGATGTACCTGGGCTCTGATTTGTTTGTCCATGAGCCTGTCTTTGATTTTGAAGTAGTCAGTGTGCCGTAGTTCACGTACGCTCTCTCCTTGCGTAACAAGTGCTATGTCAATGTTGCTAAATGATTTGTACTAGTTTCAATCAGTTTATTAGAATAACGTACTAGAGTACGTTATATACTGCGAGATCAACAAAACATGCTGTGTAGCACCAATGCTAAACGTAAAATCACGCAAAATTGAACATTCATTTAACATTCAATTTATTTGGATAATTTTTATATAGGAAATGAAGTTCCTAGACATGGGTTTTAATGGCCTAGTTTGAGTAGAATTTACAATGGCGTGAGAAAACAAATTGAAAAATCCAGGAATCATTGAACGGAAAAGTGGTAAAAAGTCATAGAA
>NW_022597714.1:0-4981 GCF_009176505.1 Sitodiplosis mosellana
GGTAGTTTTTTCTTGTATCGTTTTGTTCGGCGATTGTTTAATAAGTCGTTTTTATGCTCACGGGTTCATTTATCCTAATACTTTTCCTATTACTTTTGTAATAGGATGAACCTATTACTATTACTTTTCCTATTACATGTAATAGTAATAGTAATAGGTAATTTTTTTTACAAAAGTAATAGGAAAGTAATAGTAATAGGTGATCCTATTACAAAAGTAATAGTAATAGTAATAGGTAATAGGCATTACAATTTTTTACTTCTATACGAAAATAACATGGTAGTCCGAGGGTTAAAACTGAATGATAGAAATGATATAGATGAAAAATGCGCGGTTTCCCCCTAGCAATTTTGTGTGTGTGTTCATTTTTTCTTCAAATATTATTGCTTTTACGGAGAATTAAACGATTTTATTACAAAATATTTGCATGAATACAAAGACCATCCAAATGATCCCAATAGAAAAATGATAAGTATTTGTACCGCATTTATTCTGTCGAAAACGGAAATAATCACGAATGCCCATTGTGTGGATGACGCCCCATATGTTTATGTTGTAGCTGATACGAAAGTTGTATCAGATGCAAAACAGAAAATCAGAATCAAAGTCGAAAAAGAGAACATTGCTTATCACCCTTATTTTAGTCGTTTGATTGTTGGTGCATTTGATATTGCCAAAATTACACTGAAAACGCCGTTAGAATTCAGCGATACCGTTGACAGGATCGAACTCGTGGATAAGGATTACAAATTGAATGACCCATCAGAAGTGGTCACTGTCTATGGATATGGCGTGTTAAAAAACACCGGACCATCGATATTGAGGCGTTGCGATGCGAAATATATATCTGATGTCGAACGAGCCAACACATTTAAGCTAAGTCAGGCTTTGTGCTTTACAACTGGTGAAGCTACGAATGATAGCAAAATTGTTACACACGGTGATTCGGGTGGACCAGTCGTTTCAAAAACAAATGGCAAAATAGTGGGGATAACAGCGGTTGGAAAAGCAGATGGTCGCGGAGCGTTCCTTCCAATTACTCTATTTCTTGATTTTATTCGTCACCCAAAGGTATCTAATCACAATGCCTCAATTTTTATTCTCAACAACGCAAACGAAATCATTTTTTGCATTAATTTTAGAGCGTGAAACCAATTCCACCCCCGCTTACACCGAACGAAGCTAAATTTATAGCCGATATAACGGCACCGGCAAGTAAGTGTGCATTCGAGATTCGAACTAAATCAAACCGTTTCCAACGTCACTTTTTTTTAAATTTTAAATATTGGAGATGCAAAATTGGAGATTTTTCATGATTCATAAACATAAATATTCATTCTGAGTTGTTTTTCTATTACAGAATTTCTTACTGCTTACAAAAAAGATTTTGCCAATGCTGACGAAGATGTTCGACAAAAATTTGGTGCAATCATTTTGTCGGAAACGGAGATTTTGACATGTGCGCATAGTGTGCTCGGCGCCCCATATGTCTACTTAATCGTTAATAAACTATCAAGAAATGCGAAAAAACTTAAAGTCACTGAAGACCAGATAGAAATTCATGAGAAATACGAATTTCCGGGATTCACATTTGACATTGCCAAGATTACACTTAAAGAACCGTTGGAGTTCAACGATAACGTCGGCAGCATAGATTTGGTGGACAAAGATTACAAAATGAATGACCCGTCCAAAATGGTCACTGTCTATGGTGATATGGTATTGGGTGGAACAGTGAGACCGAGGCGTTATGATACAAAGTATTTGGATGGCACCAAATGCAAACCGATAGTGCACCCCGTATTTGATGCGAATCATTTGATGTGTTACACTTTAGATGGAAGCATGGGAACTCCCTTTACGTTTGGAGGTCCAATGATTTTGAAAAAGAATAACAAACTCGTGGGTATGACCATAACTCGTTTACCTGATCAGCCAGTTATTTTTCAACCGATTGCACCGTTGCTTGATTGGATCCGGAAGCCAAATGTAGGAGGTGATAAAAGAAGAAGAATATAGGCTTGAAAAAGGGGTTTTAGGTGCCTGAAAAAGCTGAATACCGTCTCTTTTTTTGCCCCTGTCATTTGATGTTCAACAAAAGAACCGAATAAATTTGATAATTTGAGAAAAATGCATTTGTTTTTTCATTAGCCCATGCGCAGTTATCACGGAGGACGGTAGTCCGACAAGTGACGCTCCATAGACTGTGCATTTCAAGCCAAATGTCAAAAATGCCAGTTTTTGCGTCACGACTATATATACAGTAAGTATGCTTTTTTTCAGGACACTATTTCGGCCCCAGCGTGTCAAGTACCGTTCAAAAGGTCTTGGCCCAAATAGTCGGAAACACCATATTCCATATGCTCAAAGTGTGGTCTAGTCAAAAATATAGTGGTTGCAAAATTTCGATAAAATTTCAAATCTATACCCATATCCCACGAAAGGGGTACCCAGGGGGTAGTCTGAGGTGTCCAAGAGAAGCTCCTCCTCACCACCTTTCCAACGCCGGTTTAGAGCGCTCCGATCGGTCCCAAAACGAAAAAGTTATGGTCATTGGCAGTTGCACTCATCGACGACTGTTCAGAAGGCACGATCATATCCGAGCATGCAGCCAACGTTTTCGGTCTTAGACGCACATTTGCCATCAACGAAGTCAACGGCGTCGGCCAAAACCATGCTTGAACTAGCAACGAAATAGTTCAATTTGCATTGCGATCGAATGTGCATCGAGTATTTGTTGACTTAGCCATCGTGATGAAAGTCGTCACATCTGATTTGCCAAGCCGACGGGTTACGCCCCAAGATTGGCCACACATTCATGGATTAGTGTTATGTAGGGTGGTTCTTGAGGAATAAATAATTCTGGATGATTTTGTTAGATCATCTTTATTGTGCAAAATCCAAAATTAAACTAAGCGCTCTTCCAAGAGAAGCGCGGTCTTTATATAGTGAAAAAAGTGTTAGTAAACAAATCAAACTATGTGTGGAATGTTGTTTTGGTTACAAAGAGAAAACAGAGAAAGATGTGCAAAAGAATGCAAAAATGTGTCTACTACAATCATCCCCTCAAAAAGTAAGATTATTATTAAATAATTGAAAAAAACAACAAGAGATAAAAAGTTAGTACAAATAGATATGAATTTAAACTAAAATATAAAAATAACTGTAGCTCATCGAGATAAGTTCATCAATTTGTGATTTCAAATTTTCAATGTCGATTTCTAAATAATCTAGTCAAATCGCAACACTCAAGGCGAGTGCAAACCAAGATAATGAGTAAAACGAACAAAAGAAACTTTAATCCAAAGTTATGATTTGGTACATGTATCTTGTCAGGTTTCTCCATGGCTTCCAAATAAAGTTCATTCAGCTGCTGAGATATATTCGAAAAGTATTCTTCCGACTCGTCGATTATAAGACTCGTGTTTGATGAATCCACCATGTCCCCAATAATGTCTCCAATTTGAATTGTCGATTCATTGGTGCTAGTCATTATAAGATTCACGTTTTCGTTGACATTTTCCAACACTGAAAATTTAAACTCTTCGTTTTCGGTTGAACATCCGCTATCAAGAACAATCAACGTAGCATTTGAAAAAATCGTTGTATGTGATTCATTATTCTGACAAGTAATGAAAAGTTCTATTTGATGGTATGGAACTACAATGAATGAATTGGAATTGATTCGATAGATATAATTTTTCTGAGGTATTTCTTTGTAATGACAATGGTGATATTAAAATTCAAGGCCTCATACTCGCAGGTTGTTGTCTTAAGAGTGGGATTTGTGAAGAAGTAGATTTTCCGATTGGAATCAACTGATCTACAGTTTTCCATATCAACATCATCAAGAAGAATATGAACCTCATATCGGTAGTTCATCAACATGTGACGAGATACTCCATCCAAGGTAAACATTTTGTTTCCCATTTTCTTAGGAATTGGTAACAGCTGGAAATGTTTGAATGATTCTCTATGAATTATCGGAAACGAAATCGAAATATAAAGAACAGAACCATGGAAATGAACCGATATGTTGCCGATATTGATTAATTGAAATAAATTATCCGGCGAAATGTTAAATGGCATTATTTCCTCCCCTCCCAATTGAAATTCTATCGAAGATAAATTAGAAAGTAAAATCTCTAAACCAATTAGCTCAAAAATATTCGGGTCCACCTCGCCCTTTAACATTTTCGTAAAACTAGACAAAAATTGATAATGACGAATCAAAACCAAATTTGCAAAATTAATGACATTGGATAATTGAGCCGTTGCTAATGCTCGACTTGACCAATTTTTCAAAGAATCGATTTCCGATTCTAGGAATTGAATTGAGTCTTTCAACTTGTGAAATGCTTTATTTTGATAAACCAACGTCGCATTGGTTAGTTTGACATGTTTTTCCGTTAATTCACGATTTCTCTCATCCGTTTCTTGCAGTTGATCGATTATTTTTTGGTCAATACCATCGTTGGTAAGCCATGTCTTAATCCAAACATAGGCCAATGTGACTATTAAAAGAAAACGCTTTGGCCGGTTCGAAAGGCTGCGGATCGTTTGTAGTTCCGTTTCGATCAATTTTTCGTTGCTATCTACAAAACGAAGAAAATACTCGCAGTTGACATGTGCGTCAATTCTTGAGCATAACGACTTAATTTGTTCTCTCGATTTTTTAAGTTCAAATGACTGCGTCATTAACGCATTCTTTGGAATACTATAATTTAAAGTGTGACGATATTTTTCAATGAAAACGTTGCCGCAATCCAAAAAATGTGCTCCGGTCGAGTTCATAGGCATAAACACTTCAGCCGAGATTACGGATAGCAAAATAAAAATGAACGGCGCCGCAATCATCTGCAATAAACAAAGAACCGTGTCCCATTTGGGCCATTTTGTACAGAGTTCTAATGCATATCATCTTAAAGGGTATTGTGTGTAGATAAATTATATATAGATACCCAACCCCTAAATTGTGAGG
>NW_022597715.1:0-2932 GCF_009176505.1 Sitodiplosis mosellana
CAAGCCAACTTTGTCCGATGGGTGTCGGTTGATCTAGTATGCGAAATAAATACTTCAAAAAATCGTATACATGCAGGTTGTGAAGCCATAGCTAGCTCTCCTATAATGCAAATGTCAATCTGAGGACGGGTTCCGATGTGCCCCGACACAAGCTACAACTTGGGCACAAGCATATCGGGATTTGTGGGGGGTCGAAAAAATCGACGGACACACGGACGCACATCCAAATCAATACTTTCATAGAAAACCATGGTCAAACTGCCAAAAATTGACATTTACTCTAAGCGATGCGTTTTGGATTTTTCATTGGAGTATTTGCTCGTAGTATTCGGATGACCGAATTAAGCAAATAAAGCATTGGAATCGTTGTCGATTCTGAAATTGTAGAGTCAATAAGTAGCTCTCTCGTTGAGAATTTGAGTAAATTACAAGTATAATAATGACTTTGCGGCACCAGTTCATGTGCTGAAAACTGAACAAAAATCAATTTCCGATTTGATCACCTTACAAGGTAAAACCTGCGCTCAAATGAAAAATGCAACAATGTTGGCTTACGGAATATTGGTATTTCACGTTAAATATCGAGTGCATAGACTGCAACGACGATTTTTCGGCAACTAACGAATCGCTAAATAGAGTGAAATGCTATATCTACGCGTGTGACGACAAGTCCGTTGCTCCATTGAGTAGTGTCTACATTAGTGGTGGAAGTGGGTAAATAAAAAATTCTGGTATTTTTCAGATAGTAACTTACTCTGAGTAAGTATGCGTTGAAACTACGTTGTAATTGGGATTGACACTGGTTAAGGAAAGTTTATTTTTCTAATGATACCTACTTATTACATACAAACAGTTAAGGTTGCACAAATGCAGCAAAATGATATCTTCTGTTTAAAAGCGTAACAGAAAAGTTGATGGTTGAACAAAGCAACAATACTAATATTGTTGACCACACAAATCGATATGGTCAAAGATTGACAAAAAATGTATTGGAATAATTCTTCTACAATCGAAAACGGGAATCGAAGGAAATCATCCGATTATTCAGCTATTCGCCACCTGGAAAATACAGATCGACTAAAGATCAAACAATTTCTTGTTTTGTGAAAATATAAAGAGAATTGCATTCGTAATCCCGTACTTTTCCGTACAGTTGTTCGTACTTTTTTTTTCACATTTTGTATAAAAAAACATATTTTCAGTGAAAATCGGTCATTTTAGTCGAAATTTCGACAATTTCGTATGGGAGGTACTTGAAAATCGATTCCGAATGGCTTTAAACTTTCTAAGATTTGGGTCTCATTTTGAGGTTTGTTGTGTCTTTGTGTGTTCACACCGAGTTTTATTGTTTTAGTTGTTGTAATTTTTTGGCGTGCGCTCGCACCACAACACATTGATAGATGTTTTGCTATCTTTGTATACTTTTCTTCTTTTTTCTCTCACTCACAATCGCAAACAGAGAGTTGAGTCATGACAAATGTCGAAATGCGTCCGAACCAAAATTTCGTTTTTAACCCTCAACTGCATGAGATCGCCTTTTGGCGGGCTATACAAATTAGTTTGTTTGAGTAATGCCAACGCCGGTGAGTGAGATGCCCCCTTTTTGTTATTTCCTGGCGCCGGGAATTTTGTATAAAAATGCGGTTTCATGCAGGGGAGACGTATTTTTTCGAAGATTAAAATTTTTTAGAACTCGAATTGCAGTGGTAATATTTGATACGCATACAATTTTTCATAGCTCAATCATGATTCGACGTAGTGTTGGCCGTCGAACACTTTCGAACGCTTGTTCGTTCGTTCGACATGGTTTTAAAAAACGGTTTTATTCGTTCGTTCGTTCGACATTCATTTTGTTCGAAGTTCGGTCCGAACAAAAAATTTTTACATTAGAAAATTCGATGTATTGATCAGATTTATAATGTAATCGTCACAGCTCATGCTTTCATGAGCTTTTATTATAATTTTTCATAGTAATACCAATTTTATTCGGGAGATTTTGAAATAAAAAAAACTTTGTTCGGACCGAACATCGAACAAAATGAATGTCGAACGAATGAACGAACGTTCGAAGACATCACTAATTCGACGAAACACATTCAATCAGAGAGTGCTATTTCACTGCTTCCTGACCTAAGCTGAGCTGAATTTGCTAACTCAGGCGCCTGAAGCGTTATTGCAACGCATTTACAGTGCTAAATTGACATTGCTTGCAATGACCATCAAAGTTATGTGTTGTATGGGAATAGACGCTCTACAGATGGGCGGACTATCTGATTAAGATTAATTAATCTTAATCAAACACCTAAAATTCGCGATGATTAATACGACCACTTAATCACTTAATCGCTATTAATCATGATTAAGTGATTGTGCAAGAGATTAATTAATCATATCGGAAAAAAAAATCGAAGAAAAAGTTTCATACAAAAAACATGTCAATTTTGGCCAGACCTAACAAATGTTGAACAAAAATGGGTCTGGCAAAAATCGACATGTTTTTTGTATGAAACTTTTTCTTCGATTTTTTTTTCGATATGATTAATTAATCTCTTGCACAATCACTTAATCATGATTAATAGCGATTAAGTGATTAAGTGCCGTCTTAATCATCCGAAAAATGATTGTGCAAGTGATTAAGTAATCGCAAAACGCCCACCTGTAAGACGCTCTGAAGCGTCCAGGCCAGAGCCAATTTCGCAAAAACCTCAGAAGAAAACGAACCTACTAAAAGGTAAAGTTCGGTTAGACAATTTGGGGCAATGGGCCATTGGTGTCTTTTTTTAGATTGGGACGGCAAAAATACATGCGATTTCTACAAAAAATACATGCGAAGTACTTTTATAATATGTACGACTTGTATTGGTAATTTGACAGATCACCACTATTACTATTGGTGAGCATAGTGATTTTATATGTATTGTATCGGCTCTGC
>NW_022597716.1:0-4124 GCF_009176505.1 Sitodiplosis mosellana
TTTATCACTGATCGATATTATTTTCCAGAACTTAAGGAAATTGCTGCCTATCTTAAAACCAAACTTTAACCATTGCTGCTTTGTCGGACTATCGATTTTAACATTGTGTCAGAAAAAGCACTTCAAGTTATTTGTCTTCTAAATTTCCTACGATATAGATATTGAATAGAATATTTTTTTTTTTGGATTTGTGCAACCCCAACAAATATCCGTGCTAAATTTGGACGCGATATGCGTGAGTGATACGCCATAGGAAACCATCGGCGGTGTTAGTTTTTATTGTTAGATCAAATGAAAATTGCACACTCGTTGAATCAATGTCATTTCAAATTTGAACGTGTGTTAAGATTGTACGAATCCACCAATCCAGGAGAAGAGTACTTTACACGAAATTTGAGCTGCAAGCGATTTGCATAAAAATAACAAGTAATTCTTTTCTGACAGAATATAAATAAATCAAACACAGTAAATCATAAAAATGAATCTAAATTTTGGTAGGTTTGAAGTGACTCTTGCTAATTTTCAATGGATAAAATTGTAATAAATACTTTTCCATACAAACAAAGTTTGCGGAAAAGTAATAAAAGTATTTCATTTTTGAGCTTATATTTTTTCTATTTTTCTCCTTTATCAGTTTCTATACATTAATAGACATATAAATGTATAGGTACACAGAGAGAAATCCAACATGGTTTCACCAATACAAAAACATAATTTTGGCATTATGTATTTGTGAAAATCGCAACAATTTGGGTGCGTTCCATACAAATACTACATTTGTTGTGATTTTCACAAATACTGTTGCATTTTGACACTTTGCAATGTTCTGTGCTGTTGACCACATTTTTCTCTGTGTATGCTCATCAACTGTGGTTTGGTTGGTTTAAACATGGCCAATTTAAATTGCGTAGAAAAAATGCCTTGGTCAGCTGATGGACTGCATCAAAATGAAGCAGCTTCCACCATGAGCAGCCTCTCTGATAGTCTGCACCAGGAGACTGGTTGGAGCGATAAAGAATCATGCCCATAGTTTGATATAAGAAGTACGCGACTGTGTTAGTTCAAACGTTGAACTAGGGGCATTTCACTCGAAATAAATGCGTTTTATGCGAAGAATATGCGCTTCAACTCATAGTTTGTGCCGATTTATTCGTACTATGCGGTGCCCATTCATTAGAAGTGCACGTTCGATGTCCGTGCATAGTCACAGATACTGCACAGTGCACATAGACAATTCATACTGCGAATAATTTCGCATAAATCCTACTGAAATGTTCCCTTCTCTGATTGGTCACACGCCGCCATATCGACTATTCCGAATTCAAAATTGCAACGACATTTTTCACGTGAGAATACAAGAAATACTTGATTTCAAGTGATGTTGACATAAATGAGGACTAACATCACATTCCTCTTTCTTTGTTCTGTTCTGTTCATTAAAACGATCAGACTTCACATTGAAAGTGAGATTTTTCTCGGTTCACATTTTCTGTAGATTATTTTTGTTTACTTCAATCATTTGTACACGGTTTTGTTTATGATTTATATTCCAGATGCTGTTTCCAACAAGAGTGAAACGTCGCACTTATTTACTCATTGATTTTTATACCTACCAAAACTATCGACGGCTTTACCTCAATATTTGTATATTTTAACGTTTTCATTTTCGTTTTCATTCTTATGGACCGAACATTGAATAGAAATAGCAGGAAAAAATTTCAGTGTTGTGCAGTGCACCTATATATTTTAATTTTATGTAATTTTGAAATTCAATTTTCATCAAATGAGAACAATCTCATTATCATGACATTTGATCAAAGACAGAAATCGTCAACGTCAAATATCGTTTGAACGAGCCTTAACGATACAACAGATTGTTGTCATTGTGTTGATACGTCTTAAATCGCATAAATGTTTGCAACTAGGCGGCATTATGTGCACGCGTATTCGCTTCTATGCGTAATATTCGTGACTATGTGCAAAGTTTGCTATTCTTCACTGTGGCACACATTCTATGCATGCTTATGCGCACGTATGCGAAGGAGTAAAAATCCCCTAGAAAAGTATAATCAAAAATAATTATTATTCTAAAAATTGTTCAAAATAAGTTCGTTTTTAAGGAATTATGAAATCGTAATTGAAATGCGTAAATAAAAAAAATCAACAGTGGGCTCAACAGGGAATTGAACCCTGGGCCTCTCGCACCCAAAGCGAGAATCATACCACTAGACCATTGAGCCGGTTATCAATAGTTTGTTCCAAATTCTCCATAACTAACACACTTCGAGCGATGCTCCAAATTTTTGGACATTTTCAACAACAAAACCGGTCGAAAAGTGAAAGTTGGTAGGTAATGATTGGCTGAGTTGGCATTATGTTCGTTTTTATGTCAGACAAATTGAAATTTTACGTTGAGATATTGGTTTTGTGACCAAATGCAATGGTTTTTCTACCACATTTGACATGTAAAAAGTAAAACAAATTTTCGAATGAAATTTTTTCTTATTTTATTTGAACAAAAAATCCTAATTCCATAAAATAAAGCGCATGAATCGTTCGATTCCATTCACTAATTAATTTAGTGCATAAATTAAACATGTGTCACGAAACAGTGCTACGTCATTTCTTAACGATTTCAAAACGAAAAGTATGTATGAAATCTTGCGATTTTCACTCGAACTTTATTCGATTCGAGTAAGATTGGTAGAAAAATGAACATTCAAGTTTAGAAGAAAAAGAACATACAAATCGGAAAAGTATTTTGAATTGTTCTTCTTCTTCATTCCATTCAATGCTACTAATCGACTTTTCAAGCCCAAAATAAGTCCATTGCTTTTATGTTTGTTCAGCTGGTAAATACGCAGAAAAAATGTGCACAAACAAAGAATACGTCATAAATTCTTTTTTCAATGGAACGTGATTTGTTTCAATGCAATACTTTTTAATTCGTTTTTTGAATTAATTAATTAATTAATTTTTGATTAAAAAAATTAAGCTTCATTCCATGTAAATAAACCTCTCACTTGATGTTGTCGCATAACCAAGTTTCGAACTTGATTGTTTTGGAATCACTTTTTACCATGGGTTTCAGTGGTGTAGTGGTTATCACTCCCGCTTAACACGCGGGCGGCCGCAGGTTCAATTCCTGCCTGAAACAATTCTTTTTTTTTCTTTTTTTTTTTTTTCATATTTCGTTGTGTTTCTTCAAGTTTGGATCGAAAAATTTGAAAAAAGAAAAAAAAAACGAAGAGAAAAAAAAAGAATCTCCCCAGCAGGGAATCGAACCCTGGTCGCCCGCGTGACAGGCGGGAATACTAACCACTATACTACTGAGGACTTGTGAATACTAAACGGCTAAGAACATTCTCATCATATCGTTTGTGTTTGGAATTCACTCGTTTGTTCGTTTGTCACACAGTGTGATAAGTGTGTACTATATTAAATTGAAGCAGCTGTTTCAAAATCGGTGCAAAGTCCAAACGTGAATAATTTCCATCAAACTGAGAAGCGATGCACCAAAAAATGGAAACCAACAATGGAACCGATGGTGATGAATAAATCCAGGTTGGTAAGGCGCGCTCAACGAGTCAATCGCCTCGGCTGACTATTTATTTCAATGGTCACTGCCGCAATTACTTTAGCCTTTTTTCTAAATCTGCAGATGAATTAAATTTGAATTGAAATTGGATTTCGGTGAAAAAACTGAACATTTAGGTTTGAATTTTTGGTATTATTAAGTGCTTCATTGCCATTATTTTGTGCATCATTACAATGGGAAATGTGCGTCAGCTTTACACAGAGAAAACTGAGTTGATTTTTACGTTGCAAAATGTTTGAGAGTGTCAAATTCCAACACATGTTGAGTTTTTTGCAACAAATGTTTTTTCCATATTGACTCAAAAAAAGTTCTAAAATTTGGCAACGACGATTAGAGGAATAACTAACAATTTTCGAATTCAATCGATTTGATCAGTTTTAGTTGTTCTACTGCTACGAGCTAGTCATTCCATTTGCATACGGGAACGGGAATATCTTCGGAAGAATCATTGGGTGATGATCAAAGAAATGATTCAAAGGTATTCTAATTGAATGTACGGGTCAATATGTGGTTACGTTTATTTTAC
>NW_022597717.1:0-2337 GCF_009176505.1 Sitodiplosis mosellana
GTTATTATACAAGAAATATGCTATGTCTTTTCGTTGAATTACTTTTCTTAAGAAATTCCTCATAGAGCTTCGCTACTTTGTATAGCAATCAATAAACTGTATACTATCGTCATGATGAATATTGTTGTTTGTGAAAGTATATGGGTATAGTAAAAGTAAGTCTGTCGATAAATTCGCGGTGAATGAGATTGATCGAAATGGGTTTTCAAAAGACATTACAGTGATGATATTAATATCATTATTTTCCTAATATTATAGTTCCAATATAATTATGTATAGGAAGGAAGGTGGGGCAATTCGCGCCCTTTCTTTCACAATTTTATATTTCCATGAAAATTGAAAAAAAAAACAGGAATATTTGGTACCATTTCGTAGCTTGTCTTTTTACCTAACTTTTATAGAAGAAATTTTTTTGGTTCGACCCCCTTTGGGGTCCGATATAGCCCTTGGGGCGGAATCCAAAATCGTGGGGTAATTCGCTCCACCACATGGGGTAAATCGCACCGGCCGCATTTTCAGTGTTTTAAATGTGTTTATCATCCGAAAGTGTTAGTGTTAGATTAGTACATCCTTCGCTGATGTTGTGTCAACATTTCATGGAATTTGGACCGCTAGAAGCGAAGTTATTACGCCTAAAGTGACACTACCTTTTTTTTCATCGGTCGACAGGCGAATTTTGGCCCAAATAGTGTCATGTCATAACGGCCCGAATTTATTGGCAAATGCATTTAGACAACAAAATTATAGTCAAATGTAATGAGAATTGGTCTCAAAAATGTTACTTGGTTGATATAAGCAACAATATTGACGTTTTGAGCCGTCAATAACCACTAAAATCCTATACATGAGGTGGCGCGAACTACCCCACAGCATGTATTGCTGTTCGAAATCCAACCACAAATATTATTTATTTCCAAAACATTTTTAGTCCCATTTGAAAGCGCGCATCTTAAGCTACAAAATACACTCACCTGTTTTCAAAAAATAAATAAATTTGAATAGTCAAAACTGAAATTCTGTGGACCCGAAAAAAATTCAGCACTAGCACAAAACACATTTATGCCTGAGCTTGTCTGTACTTGGCCGAAAAATGTTCGGTTGTGCAACCAAATATGCAGTTTTTTATGCTCTTTCAAATGAAGATTTCAACCGTATAGTACTTGTATGGGATTGTAGACTTATTTTTGCGTAAAGAACTAATATGCGCCATCTCTAGTTTTTTAAATGAAGTTAATTTAGTTCTCTTTCTTTTCTCCACATTTACATGTTATTTCGTGGGAAATTCTTCTGAGCCTTCAATTCGGTTAGAAAATCCAACGGTCCTATTCTTTTTGACTTTGACAACTGATATTGAGCGCAAACACCACCTAGATAAACTAAGGCTAATGATAATACAATCAAGTACACTCTCCGTTCTGTCAAACGTCATACTGAAGTATAACATACAGACATATCGAATTCGCCATCGGTTCTTAAGATGGCGCTTCGGTCAACCGAGTTCCAAGCAAATACATGTATCAGTATACAAAGCATTCCACGTTTGAGAAAATCTCTCCACACCAATAGATGTCATTGCTGTAATGTGTGTTTTGACTATTTCTGAATAGCCGTACATGCTTGGAAGATTTATTCGAAAATTTTAATTTCGTTTATTGCTTGCCTGTGTCGAGAAAAGGCCGATGGCGCAAATTACCCCACCTTCCCCTATATAATTAATTTCATTTAATTCCCCTCATAATTAAGGGGCAGATGTTACAACAATTCCAAGGATCTATTTGAGTTACATTTGAGTTTTAGTAACAATGGCAGTGAAAATCGCAATACTTACTGCTGTTTGGATTTTGTTGCGCATCTATGCGCTTGTTCTTTCAAAAATAAAATTGAATTTATCATATATTTATGCATTTTTATCATTACGTTTCAGCTAATTATTATAATTTGGACAATATAAATCATATTTGAAATGGTTTGAGATATTTGAACGGAAAAATTAGAAAAATTGAAAGAATTATCCTTCAAAATTTTTCTCAAAATTGCATTTTTAGAAAAGCGCGTGAATTTTAAGAGCTTATCGTGGCCACTATTGACGACAAAATGACATTCGTTGTAAAATTTCGATTTTGGAAATGTTCCAAATCGGCTAAATATATTCATTCTCACACATATAATTGCCCAGAGATTAAATTCGGTTATTGCGAAGTTGTAAAGATCGGCTTGCAACATCTTTGGAGTTGTATTCAAGTTATAGTAACCCATTTGCAACCGAGAAAAAGGAGAAATTTGCTACTCGGGTTTGCTGAAGACACCAAGTCGCTATCCTCAATCTTAGTAGAGTTT
>NW_022597718.1:0-1057 GCF_009176505.1 Sitodiplosis mosellana
CAACACCACAAGCAGCATATACCACATTGCCTGCTGTATCAAGAAGGATTTCGGTTTAGCAAGCATTTTTTTCGTATTTATTTGCAATTTAATGTGATGGAAATGCATTTAATTATTTCCAGTCAAAAGCAATATGCTTGCAAGTCAAATCTCCTCGAAGAAATCTTCAATGTACTCTACACTACACAGCATTGTACGTTCAGTCATAAAGACTATTAAGGCAACCGCGTAACAGTGCAAGAGCAGACGTCGTCATCATCGTCGTTGTCGTGGGAACTTCCGGATGTTGGTTTTGATGTGCGCCCATATTCTAATCATTTTCGAAACACCAAAATTATGATGCAGCAGCAGCAACATAATACAAAACACAACACAAACACAGAGAACGCTCACACGCCCATTTTGAACAAAGAAACCTTAACAATAATACCATTGATGAGCGAACATATACACACACAGACCGCCAGATGCATCTGTGTGTTGACGCGCGGTTTGTGTTTTTGCGGCGACTTTGAATCTTTGGCAAAATTGAGAACTTGCACGCTCCAATTCTTCTTATTCGAAAACGAAAACGCATCAGCGTAAACTTGTTTTGTCTGTTCATCAAAAATGCACTTGGCTAGGCTAAATAAATTGGTTTTGGTGTATTAGATGCTGGTTTTTGTTGAAAACGTATGTATGGCTCATATGTGTGATGAAGACATGCGATTGCAGGCAGAGAGAGAGAGAGAGAGAGAGAGAGAGAGAGAGAGAGTGGGACATTGAGAGTGAAATTAGCCAAAAGACATATTCGTGCGCTGCAACCATTTCAATTTTACTATATTTAACAAAATAACAGGTCAACCATAATAGTGTACAGTAGGGTGGTTTTTTTTTCGGACTTTTTCGAATTTCACATGCGGCAGTATTTTTTCAGGCGAGGTTGGTCATAAAAATAAGCCCTGTAAATTTTTAGCCCGATCGGACAACGTTTACCCGTGCCTCATCGGCCTCAAAGTTTGGAGCTTGGGCCCAAGGGAAATCCACAAAATCATGCATCTGAAAACCCCACTTCCGG
>NW_022597719.1:0-1003 GCF_009176505.1 Sitodiplosis mosellana
TAAAAAGCCGAAAGTTCTTTGTTTTTGGTTTATTTTCGATAAATTTGTCTGATCAATTTTTGAAAATAATATCTGGTAAGTGGCCACCGCCAGCAGCTACACACATATCGGCCCGTTTTTCCTTCATCACTTTTTGAAGCATTTTGGGCGTAATTTGGTTTGGATGAGTGCTACAGACACGCATTCGGTTTGGATGAGTGCTACGTGCACTCAATATGCGTCTGTTATCTGTAATTCGAATAAGGTTACATGCAGGTGCTATGAACAAAATTAAGAAATAAATCGAATCATATGATTTTCCGCAAAAAACATTTTAAACTTTTCGGTCAAGTGCTACAGTTCAATTACGCCTACTCATCCGAAATTGGACTGAACTTTACACGAGTCGAATGAATTGCTTACTTGGATAGAATTAGCCCGAAGAAAATCCAATCATTTTATTTTTGAATTTGCAGCTATTTCAAGATTGTTATGAACGGACAGTGTCTATTTCGGGTATTTTGTGGGATTAAAAGCAAAAATCTCGTCAAATTATCTTAATTGATTGGTCGAAAAATGCTAATTGGGCTGAAATAGCGTGGCAGAAATGCCGACAAAACAGCCAAATACTTGCGAAATTGTGCATTGCGAAAAAAAATGTTTCAAATATTGAAAAAATAAAATTCTACGGCAAAAAAATGAGGCCACAAATTATTATTTGCACATTTTGTCTCAGAATTGGCGATCAGACGAACAAACAAACAGTGTGTCGGAATAAACACACATGCGACCAAATTGGCAGATAGAGAAATGTTTGTTTTTCTGTTGCAAAAGAGAGCATGCTCTCGATCGTCGTATTCTCGCGATGCAGTGCATTGGATTCGCCCACGTCTTTTTTAATTATACACTTTGCTTGATATCGTTATATTCCACGCAGCGTGCTTCGTTGCGATTACACACCAAACGGAATATAACGATGCTGTTGTCGATGGTGTGTGTTCCACAGTCATTATCAAAATAAGAA
>NW_022597720.1:0-1147 GCF_009176505.1 Sitodiplosis mosellana
GTGAAAAAGATATTAAATCGAAACTTGTCAAAACACGCAAAATCATTCAAGATAAATTTAATAAAGCCTACAAAAATCGCCTCAGTCGTGAAAGTGAGCTTAGCGAAAAATATCGTCCAATAACTCAGGCGATTGGTAAATTGGCTGAAGGACAAACACAGCGTGCAAGACTCAAACCATCCGATTTTCAAGATGAATATTATAATAATGATCCAATTTATGACGAAGTTAATCATAGCGAATTCGGAAGTGATTCTGACAGTGACTCTGAACCAATGGATTATGATGATTGGACAGATGATTCGCAGGATGAACATATGGGTTCTTATGAAAATCGTGAAAATGACCCAGGGGATATTAATATTCCTGGACCATCTCATGTCAATGTTAAAAAGAAGAGGATGCGAGAAGATGATAGATCTTCTATTGACAATGTGTCTATTTTGTCTGATGGTAGTGAAACCCTTGTCAAGACAATTACCGCTGGAAAACAGTCGCGACTTTCTAAAGCAGATATTGATAAACGACAGAAAGCGATGGATAAAAAAAATAATAAAAAAATACAAGAAATGCGGAAAGTAAATACAATTCTTTCCGATCGCAATAAAATAAGGAAAGAAAAGGCTGAAGAAAAATTACTACGTCATTCCAAATTTTGAAGAGAGCGACGATGACAGCAACGATGACAGCAACCCAATTATTGTAATTGATAGCGAGGAGGGGGAGGTACCAGCGGATCGCAATCCGGCAACTAAAAGAAAAATTTCTACTAAAGGTCCTCTTGGCAAAGATAAATTTTTAAGGGTGAAGTCAACTCCATTAAAAAATAAATTAAGTGGCCGCTTAAGTGCGAAAGAATTGCGCAAATTCGTGAAGATGCCACGGCTTATCGTAAGTTCGTTGTCACGTTCTCAGAATATACCTATTAAAACAATATATGCAACGCCAGCTATTGATAATCCATATTTGACAATGAGTGAAATTTCAAAACGAGGACAAGAAAAAAATGAAACAGCGCAAACAACGCCGACGGAAAGAACAAAGAAAACGAAAAAAAAGAAGAAAACGAAGGAGGATGAAGTTGAAATGACCAAAAAAAACGGCAAAGGGATAGAGACCGACTTTGTCCCTTACAATGAAAACATTG
>NW_022597721.1:0-1587 GCF_009176505.1 Sitodiplosis mosellana
CCGCCGCAGCGGACGTGGATTTGTTCCATCCCATCGGCCGCCGAATATTTTAAGAATTTAAGAGTTAATTTCCGACAATCAGTCCAGTTAGTATGTAAGCCAATCTCCATCTCACGATCGACTGCACCAATTAAAAGAATAGTAGAGTAACTTGACATGACCCATTGTTTCTGTGAACGATCCGCCGATATATTTTTTTTATAGATTTGCAATGAACTCTTCCGTCGATTCATATCGTAAGTAACGTTCTGGGAGACTTTTTTTAGGAAAAGAGGTTTTTTCAGTTCAAATGTGAATGGAAATAATAAGCTATCTCGACAAAATGTTTAATAAGCAAGTTGGATGAACTAATTTTTTTGTTTCTCTTCTGATGAAATTAGACAAAAGTTACCAAACCGAAATCAATTGGTCATTATTGCGATGCAACACTTGAAAACTACTATCCAAAAACTTAGACAAAAACAAAAATGTGTGTATTATTTATTGTGGAAACAGCTGTAGTTCATTTGTTTCGTATATCCTTTTGATGTGGTTTCGTAGTTCGCTGGTCTTTTTTAAATTGTCTGTTTCGTGCTGATTTTTAGATGGTATGTTGCGGGATTGTGTCCCAAAATGATGGTTGTGGCGTACGAAATCGAGAAAATGCCACAGGAACATCCATCTGGTTGCAACGTTGCCGGTTCGATGAATTGATATTGTGCTCCGGGGTACAGGCGAGTGTGGATGTTTCGTTGATATACGTCCAATCTTTTGCCATGATTGCCCTCCCCGTGTAGACTGTCATAAATCTTCACACGATTTTCAGCATAGATATAGTGAACTGTGGTGTAATGGCCAAGAAAGCTGGCCTGATCGATGTATATTATTTGCAGATCGTCTCGCTCGGCTAGAAGTCGTTTGTATCGCTCTTGTTTTTGTCCATATCAGACTGGATGCATGTTGAATGGTATGGTTCTGTTTGCGTTCACCAAATTTATAATGAACATATCGATTGACAAATCATTTAAGAATTCTGTTCCAACAATTTGATTTGTGATTGATTCTAGATCTTTGTTCTTCGTAGTTTCACACAAGTCTTCGATTTCGTAGTAAAATCCATCCTCTTCCAACTCGGGAAAATCCACATCACAGAATCACTATTCAATACCGATTTGATACGTAAAAGGTAGGTTAGCGGGTGCTGGGTTGTTCCTGGGCCCCTATTAATTTGATAAAATAAATCGAGTGTAAAAAAGTATAAAAAGCAATAACATTTTCCCCTAAAATTAGTGTAAATTCATCCAAAAACAGTTGAAACCGCTATTTCGCACTGCATCTAGATTACTCATTCCCCTCCGAAATTTTGGTGTGTAGGTGAATTTTAATTAGAATCGTCATTGCCCGTGGATTAAATAATACCGTCGTGACCACACCTGAAAAGTATATAAGAAGATGCGTTCGATTCGTATGTCCATCAAACAGTTCGTCAATTCTCATCAGTTGATACGTTTACAGTAAACTTTTATTAGTTCGAAGCTGGAAAAATGCTGAGTCGAAGATATATCACACTGCTGCTCATTGACTTGGTGGTATCCGAGGTGAGTTGAC
>NW_022597722.1:0-9155 GCF_009176505.1 Sitodiplosis mosellana
TTTAACGAATATTCTGCATATCGAGGAAGGTAATCGAGATGAGTTGCCAAACACAGAACTGATCAACTTTTCGAAGCGTCGAAAAGTGGCGGAAATCACAGGAGAAATCCAACAATACCAGAATCAACCGTATTGCTTGAATGTCGACCCGAAAATTAGAGTAAGTGTCCTCTTGTAGCAAACCAAACACTTGAAATTAATTCTAACAAATTTGCAATAATCGCAGAGCTTCCTTGAGAATCTGGATCCATTCAAAGGAATGAGTGATACGGCCATATTAGACTTTGTATTCAAAGAAAGTGAACGACTGGAACCGAAATACGCAAAGCAACCAATTAAATTCGTATGTATTTTTAATGTGTTTGGGAAAATTGTAGATTTTGCATAAATATTGAAATTTGTCTTTCTTTGATTTCCATTGCAGTCAAGAAAATGGCCAGATTTGCCATTAAAATCGCCTGGCACAAAACCAAAACGCCATAGTCATCAAACGAGTTCGATATCTATGCCGGGTACCCTACCCTTTAGCAATAAAACCACGCTGCACACAAACAGCACCAGTGGTAAAAGTAGTCAAAACAATAGCATGAGCTATAACACCAGCGAAGGTGAACAATCACCAACCAGCCACAATACATCAACGTCTTCCGCACATGACTTTGCAGTTTTTGCCAATGTCAACATACAGGGAAATTCTGCATCATCGTTTTCGCAATCGCAGGTGATATTGAATACGATATCGACATCCATGACCGATTACGGTGACACAATATCGCTAAACTCATCAATGTTACCGCCCGAACTGCCGAAACGATCAAACAGTATTACTTCTTTGCCAAACAATATGAACTGTACGGATGTTAAGCCAATATTAAGTCCACGCAACTCGGACAATGTGACGCCTGCGCTGCGATCTCAACCAATAATTAGCCCAAAACTGCTAGATTCGGTGAATGAAGAACCTACACCGCCGCATTCAGCCAGTTTTGCAAATAATAACAATGAACCACCATTGATAAGTCCTCGATTAAACAGTTACCAAACGCATCAGAATACAACCGATGCTGGTGCTTCAAATTTCAATCGATCTCCATTCCAAAATACGTCACATCATCGAATCGCTTCAAATGTGCGAAACAGTAGCTATGGTGATGAGGGTGCATCGACAAGTGCAGCCGGCACATATCCAGTGAGTCCAAAGCATTCGAATATCTCGTCAGATATGCATGAATTCGGTCCGATGCCAATTTCACCACATGTCAATGTGCCGAATGCTCAAAATTTCTGCCACATACCACCACCGTTGCCACCACGACGACGCCAAAAGCAAGAAACGGAAGCGGTGCGACTAGCTCAAATTCGACAAGCACCCGACGCACCGGAATTACCGCCAAGAGATGTGTCACCACCACCAGTTCCGCCGAGACTGAGTCTGACGCATATTGCGGTAAAAAAATCGAACGCTTGTAACATATACAACGACGAGGGCCTACGAGAGCACAGCCTGAAATTGCCAAACACCAGCACAATCATGATGCGCAGAAATTCTGCACTAAAAGAAGGAGCATCCACAAGCGACTCGAATACGTCATCCAATGCAACTACACCGTCAATTTTGCCGGCTGCCAAATCGCTCGATTTTCCCGATGTCTCTTTGGCCAACAAGTTTCATCAAAACATTACTTCTGCACCTCCAGTCAATCGAAAGCCCAGGTAGATTTATTTTCACCTATTTTATCCGCTTTTTTAGGAATTTAACACAACATTTTTGGTTTTTTTTAGCGCGAATTCGTCGCCCAGTTTTTTGCTCGGTGAAACCACACCAAAACTTCCGCCAAAACCGAAAAATTCCGCGTTTTCATCACATAATGGTAAGTACATTTGATCTACTTAATACGTGTTGATTGAGGATTTTTTTTTCAATTTTTGTTTCTTTTTTTTCGCGCAAGCAGATCGCACAACGATGTTTCCATATCCAAGTACAAATCATGAACAATAAAAAGAAACAACGCCTGGTGGCGGAAGGAATTGAAGCAAAATCTTGATAATGATCGACGTACGACTGCTGCAATTTAGCTTCGTTTTCTATTTTATGAACGACTATCCGAGTCTTCATTGCAATATTTTACGCATTTTTATCCATAGCCTGATGAAAACAATGAAAATGGTATCGATTTGAACGAAGCCCGAAATGAAAATTGGACGAATTTGTTAGTTTCTTTTTTGTTTAATTATAGCAAATGAATTGTTGGACTTTTTGTGTCGCGAAACATGTATTTATATTTTCGTTGAATGTATATAAGAATCTCCAAAAAATGGCAGTGTTTCCCAAATATATTTACACTAGACTGCTCCAAAAAAAAAATTTGAGATATCCAAACTCCCCGATCGGTTTTCGAAAACTGGCCTCAAAAAAATAGGTTTGGCATCAAAAAATCGAAAAACGTAGAAAAAAAACCACTTTCTCAAAATTCATCAAATTTTTGAGTAAGGTAGTTTCGGAAGCCATTTTAGATCGCAACATTTCGACCTAAATCAATTTTCCAGACAATTTTGGGCCAAAACCAGTGATGGGGTTTTATTTGGCTCGTCAATATCTATAACTTTCACCAAGACATTAGTCATTAAAAAACCACTAGCTAAGCTACACGACACAAGTCAAAATCTGAACAAAAGTCAACCGCCTGGGTGACTGGTAGATCAACAAATGCAAAAAATGCCGAAAAATTGCCATTTTTTCGGTCATTTTAAACTGTAACTGGCCCAAAATGGTTTTTTAATGGCTAATGTGGTGAAAGTTATAGATATTGACGAGCCAAATAAAACCCCATCACTGGTTTTGGCCGAAAATTGACTGGAAAAATGATTTAGGTCGAAATGTTGCGATCTAAAATGGCTTCCGAAACTATTTTACTCAAAAATTTGATGAATTTAGAGAAAGCGGTTTTTTTTTACGTTTTTCGATTTTTTGATGCCAAACCTATTTTTTTGAGGCCAATTTTCGAAAACCGGGAGTTTGAATATCTCAATTTTTTTTTTGAGCAGTCTAATTTACACACATTTCATTTCCGACCTCATGAAATTCGGTACATTTGTCATTATCCGGGTTCTGATCGCATCAACACCAAAATGATAGACTCATTTTAACTGGCGGTTTTTTTGTTTTCCTTCCTTTAAATATCATTCGCACTCAAACCAAATCTGACTCACTCTAAATAGAAACTCTCAAGCACCCAACCATGCAATGCTATACTATATAACGATGTATTGATATCTATTCAATTTGCGCGTAAAATGACGTAATGAAGATAAACAAGTGGGACATTATAACAATTACGAACCGTTTAGTTGAACTAGATCAACAATGACGGAAAAAAACATGGAGAAAAAGAATAGACAGAAAAAAATATTTCATATATTTTATATAAAACAAATTACCAAGTAACAAAAAACACAAAAACAATCTTCTTTGTTCGAAACGCACAAATGAAAAAGCAAACAAACATGAATTTAAAATAACCGCATAAATCATTCATATCATCATTGATCAAGTCAATAATAGCTTAATGATATGAAGCAAAACAAAAAAGTTACGTTTAGTGATTCCCGATGCATTTAATGTGAATGGTGTGATGTGACTAGAGTCACCAATGAAAGAAAGTTTCTCATTCCGAATTGAAAAAACAACAACAACAAAACAAATTCCACAAAATTGTTTTTCTTTCTATTGGATTCATTTTTCTTTGACAGTGTCCATTCAATCAGTTCAGTTTCCATTTGAATGATACAACGATCAGACCAAAAAAAAATTGAATGATACAACGATCAGACAACAAAAGAGAAAATAAAATGATATAAACGATCGATATAGAAAAAAAACCCTAAAATTCTCGTACAAAAGCAATTTAAAAGCGCAACATGTGAATCAACTTATTATTGAAAAAAAGAAATATAGAAAAGTGAAAGAAAAAAAAACAATTGGAATCGAATACATGATATAAATAGAATTTTGTTTGTTCGGTTTCATATATATATTCATTATTTTGTAAAATGAAACAAACGTGGGAAAAAATGTTAGAGAAATCATATATAATAATAATAATAATAATGTATCTGTGTTTTTTAAAACAAATGAAATTATAGATTTGATAATACATTTTTATTATTTTCTTCATCGGAGGGATAGAATACTATTTAATAGGACAAATTGCTGAACAAAATGATTGTGACAAGACGCAAGAATGAATACACACAGAGAGAATGTAACATTTTTAAAGTAAACACACACGAAACATCGTTAAATAGTCGCTGTTGTTAACTGTTCATCATCTTGCGAAGAAAATGAAGAAGAAGAGGAAACAAAATAAAACAAAATCCATGAAACCAATTCAAGTGTTATTGTGAAAAGAAAATAAATGAAAACGATTGGACGCACAAGAGACAATGTTTCCGGTTTCAAATGTAAACAGAACAAAAAATAGTGTGAAAAGTTCAAAGAATTCCGTTTGAAGAAACAAAAACATTACTCTTTGTGTAGTAAAAAAAAGAAGACAACAAAAGATAACTCATAGGAAACTTTGTATTTTTTTAAGGTGTAACAACAGAAAAGATTTAATTGTCAACCATAATTGGAAAAAGTGAGACAAATGCCACTTCCACAAAAAAACACACACAAAGAGATTGTTCAAAGTGGAAATTTGTTTGGCTTTTGCTTTGGGACTGTTATTGAATGCAAATATCATAAGATGTAAACAAACATGTGTTTCAAGATTGCTGAGCATCTTAGCATTTCGTAAGGCACGGATATATCCGAGCATATCGACGACGCATACAGTGGCGTGTGTTGCTACGCGCAGCCGCAATGACTCGACCGGAATGTGTATGTTGTTGCTGCGTGCAGCCACATCAACTGAACACACTTCGGTCGAGTCGTTGCGGCTGCACGTAGCAACACACGCCACTGTATTATACAGTATGCGTCGTCGATATGCTCGGATATATCCGTGCCTTACGAAATGCTGAGATGCTCAGCAATCTTAAAACACATGTTTGGATGTAAATAAGACGAACTCAAACTATTAGATGCATTGTTTCCATTCAAATCACTATTACATTGTTTATTGTCGCTAAAGACATACATATATGTCATAACTATCTATCTATCTAAACAAATAAAACAAAGACAAAAAAACTAGCAGAGCTTTGAGTGGCTCTGAACGAAACTCACTTTACTCGTATGTTCTGTTGGAAATCGATTTTAGTAGGCAACGAATCTGATTTTTTCTGAATTGATTGTACTCTTTGACAAATCGAACAAAAAGAAAACTTAAAGTATCTTCCTTATTCTGCCCCCTATCAAACACACACACACACACACACATCTAGTATGTTTTTTGTAACAATATATCCGATTTCCATTTTCATTGTCTCGGTTTCATTCGAAAGAAACAAGTAGGAAATCGACATAAACATATGTAATTTTAACAGAGCGTGTTTTGAGCTGACGTTAGCAGCACTAACTAACGTCAGCTGCTGATATTAGATGCTGACGAGTATGCGTTGCGTTATTTTAACGCATTTGCAGTATAAAAACGAAGAGGCAAGCAAACATCTCATTGGAATGTGCAAATATCTCATTGGAATGTTTGGAGAATATCTCATTTTTATACTGCAAAAGCGTTAAAACAACGCAACGCATACTCGTCAGCATCTAATATCAGCAGCTGACGTTAGTTAGTGCTGCTAATGTCAGCTCAAAATACGCTCTGAATTTTAATTGTTGTTTAATGTAAATATATTTTTTAGTGAAAGAAAACGAAAAGAAAAAAAATAGGCGAGTCCACACAGCTGAAATGATGGAATTATTTGTATTTTTTCTTTTAAATGCAATTGCAAACTACAGGAATACACTAATTTTTAAAAAAATGTAACGGCGATCACCAGAAGATTTTTAATTCATTCAATCACTAAAATCGCAATATGTTTTTTTAAAAAAACTGGCCAACATTTCCCAAATATTTTACCAAGCCGATAAAATATTCGCTAGAACTGCAACGCAAGTCTTTTTGTTTTAGATTTACGAAACAGACAACAACAAAATATCGCTTGATGAATAAATCAAAATCTACAAATATAGTCGAACGCACTTGGAAGATTAGAAAAAAACGATGTATTTTAATGTTTAACAAATAAATGAAAACAAAACAGTCTTTACTTCGGAAGGTGAAATTATTTAGAGAAAAAAATGTGTTTTATTTCACAGACTTTCAAGTTTGGCATCGATGGAAGTATTAAATCGAGGAATACAAAATTCAATTATTTTAATCCAGATGGGGTAATCTGTTCAAGAACATCTTCAAACAGTGATCACCATTATCGAAAATTTCAGCACCTATATTATAGTTTCGCAAAAGACCATGGTCTTCAGATTTGAACAAATCGCCAACTTTTACCCTATCCAATTTTATGCCCGAATGCAAATCTGTACGCCCCTAGAAATTACGAACTAGCCTTGGGAACTCGAATGCTTGCATTTTGATTGACAAATGTTATAAGCTCATCCACTTTTGGAACGTCAGCTCCCACAGAATTTTCTCGAAAACTGACATGCTTCAGTGTCGAAAACGAAGTAACCACTTTTCACAAGTGTCGATTATATGTGAAAAACCTTGGTATTTTACGAACAACTACTGAGAAATTTCTGATTTGCGAATTCTGTGTGACGATGTGTTCGGTTAAGTGTCGCGATTTCGGCAGTAAAAATTAGATTAGAATAGCCATAATATTAGACACAAATTAAGTTCGAAAAAACCGTTGAGTGCACCATCAGTCATTTTTATTAAATTTCTTATTTTAACATTTTAAGCTTTATAAAATTCACTAAAATTATTGAAAACTTAATTTTTTTTCCATTATCATTTAAAAATAAGTTACAATGGCGTACATTTTCAAAATTGGGTATTCATGCTGAATATTAATTATAATGATTGATGTTTTTTTTTCAAAAAAAATAATTAAACTATCGTTATTCAATACTATTTGTGTTGTGCTCAAACTTCTGCAAATGCGATCAACATGAAACTTTCAGAATCTTATTTTTTCTCCAAAGAATGATACCTCAGAAAGTTTGAAGCCAATCAGAATCGATTAACCTCCCATACAAAATTGTCCAAAAATCGGTAATTTTAGTCAAAATTTCAAAAAACTTGTATGGGAGGTACCCGTAAATCGATTCCGATTGGTTTCAAACTTTCAGAATCGTATTTTTCTCCCAAAAAATGAAATCCCAGAACGTTTGGAGCCAGTCGGAGTCGATTTACGAGTACCTCCCAAACAAAAGTGTCAATTTTTTGAGGTTTTTCTTAGGGCAAGTACCCCAGGATCAAATCGAAAATGGCTCATCTTCGAACTTAAACTAAGTTTTTTGATTATCTCAATTATTTTTTGAGTTATCGTGTTAACAAACACCAACGACGACGGCACACGAACGGAAAAGTGTCTCAAAAAGTGATTTTCTACGCGTTTCATGAGTTTTTATGATGATCTAAACCAATTTTGCGAAAAAAGTTTTCGGGACCAATTCCTATACTTCCCCTTGACACGGTGTGTACGGAAAAGTAAAATGTTACTACTTCTTCAACTCTGTTCACAATTGTTCTTAAGCACATCTCTTGAGAATTGATATGCTCAAGTGCGGGATACTGGTGAAGTTGCCAACTATTATTGATTGCCGACAATATTTGACCACGTATCCACGTCGTACATTATCACCAGCTTCTTTAAATTGTGACAATGTATGAGAAAGGTGTCGTAGGAATCGTCAATAATCGCTCTAGGCTCTATGATAATCGTTTTCACTTTATATAGAACGCTTTTGGCAGCTTCAAATTGAGCTCCATTAATGGCTTTATCATATCTTATTCCGATAAGAAGTTCTAGCTTCTGTACCAGATAAATTGAAGTCGCGTCCATTTGACGAAACATATCGACATTTGTGGCATCTAATCGAAAACTTCCAATTGCCGGTTAGTTCGTTTTGATGTAGTAGTCTACAGCTCGCTTAAACCATTTACACGTTTGACGGAGTGCAAATAGATCTTTTATTGTCAGCCATTCGAACAGTTCCTCGAAACAAACGATATCAAGCTTAAGAATGGCCGATGGCGATTCCATATTTGACGGACCAGCTAATACCATTCGTTCCTCATGCGCGTCTGACTTTTATTTTTTGGCTTTCAATTCGTGTATTAGGTCACCGTCACAACCCCTGCACCACACTAACAAAACAAAGTAAAACACGAATTTACGATGAGCGCATTCAAAGAAGTTCATTTCAATTCTTCACGTCGTTAGACGCACTCATGAACGCGACAAATTGAACGCATCAACAATGTTCTGTAATGAAAGAAATATTTTTACTTATAAAATTGATGTTTATCACGTGCTATGCTCTCACAAAAATCAATTTTGCACATTCGTGACATTTTTATTTTTTTGTCTACTTTATTAACAAATATAAAAAAGATTCAATAATACATTGAACGATCTGTGTCACAACTTTTGACACTTGTCTCGTAGCGCTAGAAGTGAGCTGTCAGACGCTTAGATGCAGGACCTTCGGTCACCGTCCTCGTCACTCATTTTTAAGTCAATCCATGAACCTAAAAAGAAATCGATTTAAATGCCATTTTAGTCCCAAAATTGTTATCATCCTCAGAACAATAAATTGACACTCGGAGCCAATTTTTTTGTCATTTCGAATGTTCACGGATGGCGGATTACCTTCGTCGTATGGAAGTAGCCACTTTTTACATCAAATCTTGAATAATTGTGAACTAGACTTCAAATTGAAAAAGGTTGATAGGAAAGTGCTTGACCAAAATGGGAAAGTGCTTGACCAAAATGGGAAAGTGCTTGACCAAAATGGGAAAATGTTTGACGAAAATCGGAAAATGTTTGACGGAAATCGGAAAATGTTTGACCAAAAACCGGAAAATGTTTGACCAAAATAGGAAAATGTTTGACGAAAATCGGAAAATGCTTGACCAAAGTGGTGGAAAATTTTCTGACCGAAATGGGAAAATGTTTGACGAAAATGGGAAAATGTTTGACGAAAATCGGAAAATGTTTGACGAACCAAATTTTATTCAAAAAAA
>NW_022597723.1:0-1301 GCF_009176505.1 Sitodiplosis mosellana
TTGTGCATTCCACACCAAATGGATCGCATCAAATACCAGATGTTTAGACTCATTCCTTCATCGCCTTCATTATGGTTTGGAAAATAAGGCAATTGGTTGACATTGAATTGAAAAAAAAGCAAATACTTTTCAATCTCGAAGTGCTGTGTTACTATACGTGGCTATTTGAATATGAAAATGTTTACCTCTTCGCGGTATGAACAAACACATTCCGTTTCAAAGTCGATTCAAAGTTAAAAAAATAACCACAGATCAACTGTCGTATACATTCGGTAAATTTACCGAATTCATATTTATATGAATGATCAAACGACATGACTCATACTTTTGCGTTATATTGATGTATAGAAGTGAAAAAATGTAATTCTCATTACTTTATTACCTACTTATTACTGTAATAAGATGCGTAATAAGTAATAAGTCCATATTATTATAGTAATAACATTCTAATAAGATGATTGTAATAAGTATCTTATTACTTTTGGTGCAAACAAAGTTTCATGTAAAAAACATGACTTTTTGCAAGACACATTTTTTTCAACATTTTTTCGACTGACAAAAATTGACATGTTTTTTACATGAAACTTTTTTTGCACCAAAAGTAATAAGATACTTATTAGAATCTTATTACTGTAATAAGATGGACTTACTTTGTAATAAGATGCATAATAAGTAATAGGTCATCTCATTACAGTAATAAGTAGGTAATAAAGTAATAAGAATTACATTTTTTTATGGGTTTTGCTGTTGTATTGCCTTCATACACCCGTTTATGAATAAAAATGCACTTTGTTGCTAATTGACCGATATATTTCGGGCTATGCCCATCATCAGGATCATCTATTTAACAATTGGAATACATTTCATTCAAAAATTAGTTGCAAATCTTACGTAAATTTAAACAATAAATAAAACGAATTACATACGTAATCCAAACTTTTCCGCTCCGCAGCAATTTAGTTTACCTCCCGCTTAATGTTTAACCAAAATTTCAATAGACCCTTTTTTCGTAGCATTTTTGACCTTAAAATATAACTATTTCGACCATTTTCCATACAAAAGTGTCATTTTCGAACGAAATTTCAAAAATTTCAAGAAATGTTGATTTCGGACCAAATTTATGGGCAATTAGGTGTTCGGTTGTTCACAGACTCCCATTATTTTTGCAAAAAAATATCAGTTTGCTTTGACCAAAACCCTAAAAAATGGCTCTCTGAGTGATTTTTCATACAAAAGTCTATTTTTCGGAGAAAATTTCAAGAAATGTCGATTTTGGACCAAATTTATGGGCAAGTAGGTGT
>NW_022597724.1:0-1250 GCF_009176505.1 Sitodiplosis mosellana
TTCAAAGCATGTCAAGTTGCAACTGTCCCCAATCTGAATCTCAATCTTACAAATATTTGTATTCTTGATAAATAACAAGCTGGCGATGAGTGTAATAATTACTGGGCCCCAGATCAACTATGGTAGTTCATCTACTTCAGCGGTAAACATGGTTCGACAATCTTCAATATTTTACTACATCTATAGCTCATAGCTCACTTTTCTCTTTGGATTACTGTAACTTTACAAGATGTCGCACGAATTGTTTTCTGCAAGAAAGATTCTTCATTTCCATCGGTTCGTAAATGCATCATTTTTTTACAAAATTTCAGCTTCGATTCCAAATAGTATTTATTTGGCACGACTTCAGTCTATTTTATTGCATTGCTTTATTTTAATTGGATATAAAGTGTCTTCACGATTTATGTCTCTGGAAATCGTCAGTTTTTTTTTGTATTTCAAAATTGTAAAGTCACGAACAAGAACAAAAAGTTTGATACAGTTTTAGTACACGTTCTAACGTTCATTCTTGATGGTTTTATGCAATCGGTTACTTCCAAAAAAGTGTTTAGCGTGCAATTTTAGGTAGGAATGGTCTTGATGAAATTAACATTTGACCACAAACAGGCACTGCTAGGCCACTATGAATGAAAATCCAAATACACCAATTTTTGACTTCTTTCCACACGCAATCAAAAGGACTCAAATCATAATGCAAGCATAGAATAAATAGTCTTAACTCCGTAAGACGAACTTTTCCGCACCGTTTTCATAGCATAGAAAAAGTACTAATTAGGTAAGTTTGTATATACTAAAACTATGCTGAAAAGGTTCTAAAAGTGTGTTAAATTGTTCTAAAATAGTTCAAAGAGTGTACTCGTTTTAACAAATTTAGAACTATTTTAGAACAATTTAGCACACTTTTAGAACCTTTTCAGCATAGTTTTAGTATATACAAACTTAGCTAATTAGTACTTTTTACTTTTTCGCACGCCCATGGGCCGCCATTCTTTGCAGTAAGAAAATCTGTAAATAACAAAATACGTTCTTTGCAGATACTTCAAATCTGTACATCTGTAAAGAACGTATTTTGTTATTTACAGTAAAATTTTATGGCTTTAAGCCATAAATAGGCTGAAAATAATGATTAAACAATCAATTTATGCAATTGAAATGCTTATGCAACATTTTTGTGCAACACACTCATATCTTGGATCCAAACAGAAAAACATAAACAAATTGATCGATTGATGCTAATATCAATTATTCAG